>NC_056751.1:811331622-811426768 GCF_019279795.1 Protopterus annectens | reverse complement strand
AAAACAAAATATTCCAGTGTCTTTCCATGATGGCCTTAATATCGTTGGAATGGTGTCCATATTGGAGTATACATGCCCCTCTAAATTCATTCTCTGCAACCAAATTCACCTTATTCTGAACACGAAATGCAACTGTTACTATGTTGGCAAAACGGAGAGATGTCTCCGTAAAAGGATCTATGATCATTACTATTGCATTAAAAAGGGAGACGAAAAAAATGCATTATGCAAACGTTTAAGGAATAGTAAGAACTGTGACAAGTTCTTATTTGGAATTTTAGAAATTGTACATGGTAATGTTAGGGGGGGCAACCTAAAGAAAAAAATAGGTGAGAGAGAGACATGGTGGAAAATCAAACTAAATGCCACTGTCTCTCCTGGTCTAAACTATTACATATCTATAAAACCCATGTTGAATGATAGGAGAATTTAAAGTATTTTGTTAGATCTTGCTTTCTCCCTGCATTTTGGCATTATTACATTATTTCAGCAATTTTACTACATTACTTGTGGTGATCTCAGTTTCACCTACATCGTAATTGGTTATAAATATTTTTATATGCCTAATTGACTTGTTTTTTTAACATTTATTATGCTATTTGAACTATAATTATTGTTATGGATATATAAAAAATATTTTAATTATTCATATGTATTCACATACATTGGTCCGTGCACTGAGGTAGCAGATTAAGGGTTAAAACATTACAGACAATTGAACTTAATTATCTCATTAGACGAATGCAGTAGAGTATATAAGCTTCATTTTGTAATTATAAAGTGTTCTGATGAAGTCTATTATGTATAGATGAAAGCGCTCAACCTGTTTTTAATTGATTTTTATTAAAAGTTTTTTCTGCTACCTGGTGGACTGGTGAACGTTTCTCACCGCGATATATAGCAGTTACCATCTGCTTTGCTTACTGCCTCAAAGGAACTGTTTTATCTGCTTTGAATAGTATATGTGTATATATATATATATATATATATATATATATATATATATTTATATATGTGTGTGTGTATATATATATATATATATATATATATATGTTTGTGTATGTGTGTGTGTGTATATGTATATATGTGTATATATGTATGTGTATATATGTATGTGTGTATATATATGTATATGTGTGTATATGTATATATGTATATATATATATATATATATATGTGTGTGTATATATAGATATATATGTGTGTGTATATATAGATATAGATATATAGATGTATATATATATAGATATATATAGATATATATAGATATATAGAATATTGCTTGCTTTTGGGGGGCACCTGACATCGGGGGCAAGAAAAACCAAAGAAAATGGCGTCTGCCGCATGTTTTATACCCCTGACGACTTGACGTCATGGAAGAGAAGACAGCAACTGACACAGAACCCAAGACTTTGGAATTCAGGCCGACTAAGGCCAACCTGCCAGCAGATTACCCAAATGTAATAACTGCAACAGTGAATACACTCTAACATCTACATTTATGGTGAGTGTACACAACTGTACTTTCTTCTTTTCTGAGTGGGGAAAGGGATTTTATTCAAGGATGTTGATGCCAAAGAAAGAAAATGCTTGGAGGTCATTCTGTATCTTACTACCATTTGTGGTAGTACCCAAATTCAAAATTTCTCCACAGCCTATTGCCTCCTCCCTCATTCAAAACTCCTTGTAGTAGAGATTTTAAAGATGCTTACCACAACCGTTTTTCCATATTTCCAGTGTTAATGGATCCCAGACACCCACAACATTCTGTTCTCTCTTGTCTTGGAGCTATCCACTGTAGCAAGATTGTTCACAAGGTGCTTGGCTCCAGTTATAGCTCATTGCAGCTGATAGGGTATCCCATTTTACATATTCAAATGACTTGCTTATCTTTATAGAGTCTTTCAAAGTGTCCAGATTTGTCTCTCTTCCAAGATCTCTTACACAAGCTGCAAGTCTAAGAACATTTGTTTTGACGACTCCTCCCACGGATTATTTCAGGGATGCCAACTAGATACCACAGTTCAAAGAGCTTTTCTCCCACAGGAGAAACCATTCTACATCTAGGTCTCTTGGACTTTGCTCTCTGTGACGGAATACGTCGGGATTTTGTTACTGCTGACTTGTGTGTAGTCTTGCCAGGGGTGTCATAAGTCTCTCTGGTCCTAGCACCAGCACCCGTTATCTTTTCAGATCCCAGTGCTGGGGTTTGTTAGAAGGAAAAGCACTTGGAGACGGATATCTCTAAATCTAGGTGTCCCCTCCTTCCTTTCAGTTCCCAAGCAGCCATATCGGATGCCTCTGACTTTGCTTGTGGGGTAGTCTCAAGAGTGTTAAAAGTGGAAGTTGTGTAGGACACAGGACAGATGCAGGCTAGTACATAGGAGTAGTTTGCTTGCTTGATCAAGATATTCAATTCTCTGTATCATATTTGGTCTCCAGGGCCTCTTCAAGTTGTCAGACATTATCACAGTTATGAGATACTTCAAGTAAGGAGGAACCTGGTCATACCCCCTTAGGACATTGGCCATGTTAGCTTTCAATATAGCTTTACGGCACAGTCTTGCTGTATAGGCATCTGCATTTTGTCGGAGCAAGACTGTGTGGGAGACTAGCTGAACAGGAAAAGGGCAGATCTCCCAAATGGAAACTAGTACTGGGGGTCTTCCATCATTTGATCCATCTATTCAGAGTTTAAGTAGACTTCTTCGCTTCCTTTCTGAACAATCGACTGGCAAGATTCTGCTGCATAACTCTGTGCTAGAATGTCCAGAAGTGATAGATGCCTTTTCATTTCCTTGCAAAGGAGCATTATGTATTCTTTTCACTCTTTCCACCAATATCCTGGGTATTTCCAAAGACTCGGAAGTCTCCCAAGGTCATGGTGGTGGCTACTTCTGGCCCACGCAACCATGGCGGTTTTGTTTGTTGCAGGAAGCCCTTGTCTGACCTGAACACTAGAGAATATTTTCCCTTCCTTCTGAAGCTCGTGAATACCCTATCCAGTGCCACCATTTGGGTTTAAAGGGTGTCTGCCAACACCATGACGTCAGTTCTTTGTTGCTGTAAGAACCTTAAGCAGAGTGCTAGTCAGGGAGTTGGTCAGTCCACACCAAAGATAAGATGTCTAAAGTAAGGTCCCCTGTTTGGGAGCGTTTCATGTGCTTAATGTCAGAGAAAGTTAACTGTTTCTGCTGTTGCAAACTGGTACCACGCTGGGACTTGTCCTTTTTATATTACTTGTTTGGGACCAGAACATGGCATTTCTAACTCAGTTTTGTGCTTGCAGTAATAGCTGAACTATCAAGCATAGGGCTGAGATGCTAGCTAAACACATCAGTGAGTTGTTAGAGCATTTGTGTATCTTTTCGTGCATTGATCAAACTGATGTAGATCTGGGGGGGGGGGGACTAAAAGCACTTCAGATTTAGGACCTCAGACTATGCTCGTTCACTGTCTACCATTCATCTTAGGCGACTGATTGCTGAAGGTGAGGCACCTTTACCAGCACCCTTCAACTAAGGTGGTGGCACAGGTCCCCCTATCAAGACTCCTTTTGAGTCTGGTATGCCTCTGCATTCCTCTGCTTCCTTTGAAGCAAAATGACTTTGCTAATTGAGTTCAGAACTGCTTCACAGGCTTTGGCTTATAATGACTGCACTAAAAGAGGCAGCTGTTTGTGTTGTCAGATCATCACCTCTGGCTACTGTTTGCAGGAGTCTTGTCTGTTCAGGTGTTTGTGTGGAGATCAGTCCTAGGCCAAAACGTAAGGCTGTTCACAAAAAAGCTATCCCCACCTTGCCTCAGCCTAGGTCTGCTGGCTTCCACTTAAAGCTTGCCAACAAGACCTAGTGAGGTTAGCACAGGGTTTTATTTCCTTGGTCAGATCCAGACATCTCCCTCTCCCAACAACATATTGTGGTTTAAAATAAAATGGGGGGGGGGGGATATCTCACCCCAGGAAATTTGTTTTACGCGGAGAATTTAGACTAAGATTAATCCACCCTTGAGGAGGGTGTGTCCATTGCTTGCAGTGGGGATTCTGACGTGAGGATAACCTTGTCTCAGCCTCCCCCTTCTCAGAGGACATATCCTTCGGAGAGGCTTTGCATACCCCGAGGGAACACTTCAAATAGGAAGTTCAGGCTGCCACAGTCAAAGGAAAGGATTAGGGGAATTAATCTCCCTGAGCATAAACCCCTTGCCATTCCCTTAGTTTTGGAGGTGGTAGACTATGTTGTAGATGTTCTTCGTGTTTCACTGTTGCAGTCTATTACATTTGGGTAATCCTGCTGGCAGGTTGCCCTCAGTCGGCCTGAATTCCAAAGTCTTGGGTCCTGCGTCGGTTGCTGTTGCCTCTTCCCTGACGTCAGGTCATCAGGGGTATAAAAGATGCAGCCGACGCCATTTTCTTCAGTCTTTCTTGCGCAGTGCCCGAAGCAGAAGCAGTTCGCAAGTGCCTGTCGGCCGACTCCTGAGATTTTCGTGTTTGAGTTTCAGATCCGAAGTCTTCATTAATGCTAAGTACCCCATTGGGGAAACTTTTTTCTTGCTCCAGACTGATGTCAGAAAAAGTTAATAGTTGTATTTCCTGTGGAAAGCAAATACCTCATAAGGACTTTCATTCTTACTGTGTTTCTTGCTTAGGCCCTGACCACAACGTTTCTAGTTGCCGGTTTTGTGCTTGATTTAACCAACGCACTATTAAGCGTCTGTATGATTTTGCATTAGACTGTCTGCCTCCTGCCCTTCAAAGAGCCTGACAGATTTTACTGGGTTCTAGATTCACACACCCCTCAAGAACCCTGTGCCAAATCCTGAAGTGGTGACCCCAGGCACAAAGGCAGCAAATGCTAGCTTTTCCAAAAACCCTTTGCCTACAGACAAGGAAAACAGTGCTTCAGACAGGGTTGGAAACCGTTTACACCTCTGCGACCCTCGTCATTAGGGCTTTAACTGCCACTTTAAAGTATCAGGAATCTCCTCTTGACCAGATGAAACAAAACTAATGGGGATTGGAAATAAGGCCCTCTCAAAGGTGTTTATGGATCTGTGCAACTCCTGCTCTTAGGTGGTTAAACATTCTCTGTACTGCGGCTATGATGCTTGGAAGCCTCAAGTAGGGCAGCACACAGAGTATCACTTATTGGACACATATGGCTGAGAGAGCAGTCCCTTCCTGAGCTTGTCATATCTGGTCTCTTAGGCAGAAAAAAATATTTTTGGTCTAAGGGGGCATCTAAGGCAGAAGCTGTTGTAAAGTCAATTGGATTGACAATGCCACGTCCATGCAAACTGCCAAGGAAATCCATCAGGTACAACCCCATCTATTCAGCCAGAATTATCCTATCAAACATCTGTCCTTTCCAGCCCCACCTGCCCTAAGCCTAGACAAAGAAAACCTTGGAGAGAAGCCAAAGCCTGTGGCAGTCTGGCCTCATTAGGCCTTCGGGATCATGCCTCCAGGAACCTAGCAAGGAATAGTCATGACGTTTGCTTAGCACACCCTTCCCCCTCCCCTCCCCCCAGGCTGGGGGGAGGACTGATTCTTCTCTGCTATAACTGGATTCTCATTACCAGGGATCTGTTGAGGCTAAACGTCATCCAAAGAGGTTACAGACTCTTGTTCAAACAACTCTTGATTCGTTCAGGCTTCCAGACATGTCTACAAACCAAAAGACAGAGGCCTCAAGGCTCTCTGGAATCTGTACCAAAATCCTCATAAGGAAAAGGCTTTTACTCAGGACTGTTCCTGGTTCCCAGAAAAGAAGTTACCTGGAGGCCAATTCTAGACATGTCAAGAATCAGTTAATTATTAAAAGTCCCAAAATTCAAGATACTAACAATACAAAAACAATTATCCACGGTTACCCCCATTGCCTTCATGGTAACCTTGCATCTAAAAGATGCATACCTTCATATCCCCATAGAGAAATATCAAAGATGTTTTAGTGCCTCACACCTGCTCTGAAGCATATCCAGTTCTGTGACCTGCTCTGAAACTTATCAGTTCTGTGATCTGCCCTTTGGCTTATCTACTGCACCCAGGGTCCTCACAGAATGCCTAGCTGTGGTGATGGCCTTCTGTATGACAACAAATTCAGATTTGTCCTTTGATGTCTGCCTCATTTAATTCAGACAACTATCTGAGAAACTCAAAACAGACCTGCTTTATACCAAATGCTTACTAGCCTCAGCGGAGTTCACCACCAGTACACAAATCTGAAACCCCACCAGCAGAATTGTTATCTCTAGGAGCCTTACTGGAGTCAGCTCTTCAGAAGGCTTTCCTTCCTTTGGACAAGGTTACCTTTCTAAACCCTTGTTTCAGAAAAATCACGAACAGGAGACCATCTTGGTGCCCTGGGATATGTGACGTCGTGCATTCTCATGATCCCCCTTGCCAGAGTGCATAAGAGATTGCTACAGTGGTATCTCTGTGTGTGGTGCCAACATTCTCTGTCTCTTGCCTTAAGAACAAAATTGCTTCCTTGTGTCAGGAAGGAGCATGCCTAATGGGGCCCTAGCATGCTCTGTCAATCTGGGCCTTCCCTTTGGGTTTATCCCTCAGGACCAAACTCTGAAAACAGATGCCTCCGAAACAGCCTGGAGAACTCACTTCAACCTCTGAACTCAAGGCAACCGGGACTCAAGTTCATAAACACACATTAACCTAAAAGAACTAATGGCGGTCCAAAAAGGTCTGATTGCCTTCCAGGTGAAATGGAAACCCAGAATCTTTCTGATCAAGTGGACTTTTTTCCATAGTTGTGTGCAAAGTTAAGCTGGGGGGGGGGGCTTTCTCCCCCCCCCCATTTGTCACCCAGCCGTTGACCTTGGGAAAATGCAAACTTCCTAGTTCTGCACCTCATGGAACAGTATCTACCAGGAGCAGCCAGTAAAGTAGTGGATCACCTCAGCAGGAGTCTCAGACCCCCATGAGTGTCAACTGCATTGGGAAAAATTTCTCAGCATAGTTGAAAAATGGAGTACCACCAATTGACTCTTTTGGTCTTGAGAGAGCTTTCTCCAGGAACAAAATTTAAGCCTGTCTGGAAGACTGATGCCTTTTCATTTATGCCCCCCCAATATTACTGCTCATGGTATTGCTGAAAATAAGGGAAGAAGTGCCAAGGGTAATTCTGCTAGCCCCAGATTGGCCCAGACAACACTGGTACCAACAAGGACCATGGTAGCTGCCACAATGAGTGGACCTGCTTACAGAGCAGGGGCAAAATAATACATCCCAACCTGCACACACACAAATTGACAGCTTGGATGATGCATTGATCCCATGGAAGTGGCCTCTCCTTGACAAACGGGTCCTGGCCATTAAGAGGCCAGGAGACTTGGCAGTAGGAAGTTTTACTCTGACAAATGTGAAAGACTCATTCTTTGGTGCAAACGGAAGGGACCAGACCTTCAAGCCTAGATTCCTGTCGTACTTAATCAGCCTTTTTTGAAAAAGGTTTCTTAATTCTCTTTAAAAAAAAAAAAAAAAAAATCTCTTTACCTTCTCAACCCCTCTTCACATTCCCTCATGAAGCAGTTTTCTGAGAGGAGTTGTCCACATTAGACCTCCCTGGAAACCACTTGTTCCTTCCTGGTTCCTCTGTTTCATTCTAGAGAAGATCTCCCTTCCACCCTTTCAACCAGTGTCTTTACTGATGGAAAAGTCCTGACCTAGAAGACTGCCTCCCTACTAGCCATTACTTCAGCCAGAAAGGTGTCAAAGCTTCAGGCTGTTGCATGTTGAACCTTTCACTTTCCACCCATTGTGTCTTTGAGGGCCAACCCTTTTTTTTATGCCCAAAGTGGCGATAGACTACTTTAAACTAGACCACACACTTGCCAACATTCTATCCTAACCTTCTGGACAAGGGAGAAAGGATCATCCACACTTTGGATGTGCATAGACAACTAGATTACTTCTTGAAAAGAACAAAATGTCAGGAAATCAAACCAACTTTTTGTGGCTTTTGTTTTGAAACTGGTCTCCTCTCAGAGCTACTGGCAAAGAATTTCCAAATGGATCTCCCACTGTATATCCTTTTGCTACAGCAATCATGGCGAGCATGCCACTTTCATTTTGCATTTCATCCTTGCCTCTCCTTAAGCTTTCCATGCACCACCCTTTCAGTTTTGGTAATCATCCACAAATCAGGACTGCAACAGTGAAACATGATGAATGTAGTAGAGATGTTCTTTGTGTTTCACTGTTGCAGTCGTTACATTTGGGTAATCTGCTGGCAAGTTGCCCTCAGTCGGCCTGAATATCAAAGTCTTGGGTCCTGCGTCAGCTGCTGTCTCCTCTTCCATGACGTTAGGTCGTCAGGGGTATAAAACATGCAGCCAACGCCATTTTCTTCAGTCTTTCTTACCGCGCGGTGCCCGAAGCAGAAGCAGTTCACATGTGCCGGTCGGCTGACTCTTGAAGTTTTCACATTCAAGTTTCAGAACCGAAGTCTTCAATTAAAGCTAAGTACCCCGTTGGGGAAACTTTTTCTTGTTCCTTACCGATGTCAGTAAAAGTTAATAATTGCATTACTTGCAGGAAGCAAATACCTCATAAGGATTTTCATTTGTACTGTATTCTTTGCCTAGGCCCTGATCATAAAGTGCCTTGCTGTTGGTTTTGTGCTAGATTTAACCAACTCATTATTAAGCGTCTGTATATCTTTGCTCCAAAATATTTTGGAAACCGATTTAATTACCCTGAAATGTCGTCGGATAGCAATCAGACTACTGGAGTTCACAAAAAACGCAAAGAAAAGGACAGACAGACCTTCGAGGTCCAAAACAGACTATGAAGCTTCTCCTAAGCCAGTCGCCGGTACTCAGTGAGGCGCTTTCGCAGCCCCTGATACCCGCTACTTTCAATTCGCAGGCCTCTACTGAGACCCATGTGGAGTCTGGCATGCTGCAAGATTCTCAGTGTTGTACCCGCGGATGTTTGTCCCTCTGATGGGTCCGGAGCCGCTGAGCAGGCACTAGCTTCTGAGGGTGTTTTCAGGCCTCAGCATTTCTATACAAAACCGACGCCAGCTTCAAAAACGAAGACAAAAGCAACTTCTAAGGCTAAAAAAAAACGACACATGAGCCACATGCTCAGGCCTCAATGCCCAAAAAACAGATGATCAAAATGGCTGAAGACTTAATTACCTTGATCAGGGGTTCCCAACACCCCCCCCCCGATAAGAGGCCTAGGCAAGACACCGATTATGAATCTTTAGATCGCGTTTCTATTTCTTCTGATCAAGAATTTTCTATACCACCCTATGAGAATTCAGATGCAGAGGAATCCATCCCATCTGCATCTCCTCCTGAAGATTATTCTTTTGGAGAAACCTTGCATACTTTGAGGGAAGATTTTCATTGGGAGAGTCTCAGGATTTCTCAGTCAAAAAAGAGGCTTAGGGATTTCCTTCTTCCTCAACATAGGCCTTTGGCCATACCTCCTGTATTAGACATTGTTGATGTGTTTTCGGAATCAAGCATGGCTCCAGATTCCCTACCTCCGGCTCCTAGTAAGCTAGACAGATATTACAGGGTTCCTGACTCCCGCAAATTTGTATTCAAAAATCCAGCTGCTGACCCTGAAACTATCTCACAGGGTCCCAAAGATGTAAAGGCCTCAACAGCTAAGAATCCTACCCCCTCTGATAGTGATTCCAAAGCGCTGGATAGAGGGGTAAAGAACGTTTATACGTCTGCTACCTTGGCAGTTAGGGCCTTAAAACTGCCAGTTTCATATGCTTAAATATTAACAGCATGTTATGGGATTATTGAAACGGAAAATTATGTTGATTTCTGAATGTGTGGAAAATAAAGAATTAAAGAATTATTACATGCAGCAGAACAGGTTGGAAAGCATACTTTGCAATGTGGTTTTGATTCCTTGGAGGCCTCCTGCAGGGCCGCAGTTACTGGATCTGTGGATTAGAAGGCATGCCTGGCTCAAGGAGCAAAATCTGCGTGATCAAGTTAAAGCTAAATTTTTGGATGCACCTTTACAGCATGATACTGTGTTTGTTAATAAGGCAGAAGAGGTTTTAAAGAAAATGAAATGGAAGACAAAGCTAAGTCTATGCAAACTGTAAAATACTTTTTACAAGTGCAGCCACCAAGATTCAGTAGACACTGGCTTGTAAAGAATTGGTCCTTTCCTGTGTCCGACAGAGCCTCACGGGGCAAATCCAGGCGCTCCAAAGGCTCTAGATAACAATGATAAGGTTCTTGCAGGTCAAAGCAATGGGGTGCCTCTACCTCCAAATCTGGAGGAAACAAAGCACAACCCTACAGTAAACTGTCTCAATGACTTCCCTCTGCCATCACCAAACACTTATCTTTTGGCAGCCCCCTTAGTGGGAAAATTAGCACTTCATGCTCAGAATTGGCAGTTAAGAACCCAGGACAAGTGGGTATTAAACATTAGTATCCCAGGGATACAGATTTAATTTCCATACCTTGCCAATTCCAAACAGTTGGCCAGATCTTCCGCAAAATCAGTAGGCAGAGGCACAGAAACAAGTTAAGTCCCTCATGGATATGGGGGCTATTCAACCAGTACCAGAACGGGGAAAAAGGGCAAGGGTTTCATTCAAGACTGTTCTGGTACCCAGAAAAGACTATGCCTGGCGTCCAGTACTGGATTTATAGATTTTGAACACATTCTTGGACATCCCAAAATTCAAAATGCTGACATTGCAACAGCTTCTGCCCATGCTGGGCAAGAACGATTGGCTAGTGACTCTAGACTTAGGAGGCATACATGTATATCCCAATAAGGGAATCGTGCAGAAGATACCTCCGCTTCAAGGCTGGTTTTATGCATTACCAATTCTCTGCACTGCCCTTTGGCTTATCTACTGCGCCCAGGGTCTTTACAAAGTGCCTGGCACCAGTAATTGCATTTTGCAGACAAAGAAGCATATAAATCTGTCCTTAATTGGACAACTGTCTCATTCAAGCAGAAAACAAGGACATTCTTCTTCAAGATCTGTCGTTTGTAAAAAGGCTTCTAACATGCCTAGGGTACACAATAAATGGAAAGAAATCACAACTGGTACCCTCTCAAAAGATTACATTCCTGGGTGCAAGCTTGAATACAACTGCCCAGATGGCTTACCTTACGCCAGACAAACAAAAGCAACTGACTTATTTACATCAAACAGATGGCAACAAAAACCCAGTTATCTGCAAGACAAATTCTGCAGGCTTTGGGGTTCATGGCATCCTGCATTCTACTAATTCCATATGCAAGACTGCATATGTGGAAACTACAGTGGTATCTAAAAAGTTAATTGAGTCAGCATTGTCACAGTCGGGGAAACAATGATTCCTCTCATTCCCTGCCTACAACAGGAGTTTCTTTGGTGGGCAGAGACATGTCACCAGAACATGGGACGGTCTCTCACTCTACCCCCTGCCACCAAAACCCTAACTACAGACACATCAGACTATGCTTGGGGGGGCCCACCTGGTGGGGAGATGCATTCAGGGCATATGGAGCCCAAAACAAATGCATCTGCAGATCAACCAGAAAGCGATGTTAGCTGTTCAGAATGCCCTGACAGCCTTCAAGGACTAACTTCATTCAGGACAACTACTGATAAAGACTGACAACGCCACGGTTATGTGGTACATAAACAAGCAGGGGGGTACACATCCCTACCCCTTTTGCAGACTAGCCATGGCATTGTGGGACACAGCCTTAACTTACCAAGTACATCTTCAAGCTCAATTCCTGCCAGCAATACAAAATACTGTGGCAGACTACCTAAGCAGAAATCTTATGGACCCTCACGAGTGGAAACTGGATCCACAAGCCTTCAGCATCATAACAGAGAAATGGGGGAGTCCGGACATAGATCTATTTTCCTCTCCCCAGAATTATCAACTGGACAAATTCTGCACAAGGACTTATCACAAACAAGCATGGAATGTGGATGCCCTATCCTTCATTTGGAAAAACCTATCAGTCTACACCTTTCCTCCTCTGCCTCTTCTTCCCAAGGTCTTACTAAAGGTCAGTCAGGAAAAAACAAAAATGATCCTAATTGCCCCAGACTGGCCTCGCCAGCACTGGTACCAAATTCTAATGAATATGTCTCAACTCCCTCCTTGGTACTTGCCTCAAATACCTCATCTACTGTCTCAGCAGAGCAATCAAATTCTGCGCAGTCGGCTCCAAACTCTGAACCTGGCAGCATGGCTGATTAGTGTAATTATTCAAACACCACCTCTCAGTAAATCTGTGATGGATGTCATTTTTGAACCCAGAAGGCGTAGTACTAGAAAATCTTATGCTGATAAATGGAAGAGATTCTGTGTTTGTAACCAAGCACAAGGGACGGACACAGCAAAGCCAAATATTCATCAGATGTTACAATACTTGACTGAGATGCTTGACAAGGGCATATCTTTTTAATCAATAAAAATCCATGCCTCTGCCATCTCGGCTCATTACAACACGGAGCCTCCCATCTTTTCTCATCCTCTGCTAAAACAGTATCTTAGAGGGGCCAAAAATGTAAGGCCTCCCAGATCACCAACTCCTGCATGGGACCTCTAATTTTGTGTTTGAAAAGCTCACCCTGCCTCCATTTGAACCAGCAGCTACTGCGGATATAAAGCTTTTATCTTGGAAAACGACATTCCTTCTGGCAATTACTTCAGCAAGAAGGATTTCAGAACTACAGGCCATCATGGCTGTGTGGAGCCTTTTATTACATTTTACCCGGACAGGGTGTCCCTCGGGACCAATCCTTCCTTTATGCCTAAGGTGGTATCCAGTGTGGCTCTTAACCAAACTATTCACCTGCCAACTTTTTACCCAAATCCGCAGAACAAGGGGGAGCGGATTCTGCATTCCTTGGATGTACACAGACAACTAAGATTCTACTTAAACAGGACCAAATCTCTCTAAGGAAGTCTGAGCATCTACTGGTGGCATTTGCTGCAGGATTAGAGGGGAAGGCTATTTCAAAGCAGACTATTTCAAAGTGGATAAGCCACTGCATTCGTTTCTGCTATTTGCATCATGGTAAACCGGTGCCCAAGGGAATCGGGTCACTTGCCACCAGGGCTGCATCTACCTCAGCAGCTTTTCTCAGAGGAGTGCCAACCAAAGACATTCTAGAAGCTGCTACTTGGAGCTCTGTTCATACTTTTACAAAGCATTATCATTTGCCTCTCTTCTCGAAGTCCAGGGCAGGCTTTGCCACTGCAGTTCTGCAGAGCCTTATAGCCTCTCCTAATGCTTTTTAGTTCCAGCCTCCCATCCATAGCTTTGGGATTCTACCCAAATGTTATGACTGCAGCAGTGAAACACAAAGAACATAGTACAGTTGTGTACACTTACCATAAATGTAGATGTTAGAGTGTATTCACTGTTGCAGTCCGGGTTACCCACCTGCCGTCCCCTTTTTTCTATAACTTCTCTTTCCTTCACTATATTCTACAGCCTTTGTGGTGTATTTGATTTTAGATGAAGGTAAAGGTTATGTTACAATTGCATTTTATATTTATTTATAGATAAATGCCTAGGAAGTCAGGAGTGTCAGAGAAGTATGTAAGAGTGGTACAGGATATGCACAAGGGTAGTGTGACAGCGGTGAGGTCTGCGGTGGGAGTGACGGATGCAGTTAAGGTGGAGGTGTGGTTACATCAAGGATCAGCTCTGAGCCCTTTCTTATTTGCCATGGTGATGGACAGGTTGACAGACGAGATCAGACAGGAGTCCCCATGGACTATGATGTTTGCAGAAGACATTGTGATCTGTAGTGAGAGTAGGGAACAGGTGAAGGAGACCCCGGAGAGATGGAGATATGCTCTAGAGAGGAGAGGAATGAAGGTCAGCAGGAATAAGACAGAATATGTGTGTGAATGAGAGGGAAGATAGAGGAATGGTGAGGATGCAAGGAGTAGAGGTGGCGAAGGTGGATGAGTTTAAATACTTGGGGTCAGTAGTTCAGAGTAACAGTGAGTGTGGAAGAGAGGGGAAGAGGAGTACAGGTGGGATGGAGTGGGTGGAGAAGAGGGTCAGGAGTTTTGTGACAGACGAGTACCTGTAAGAGTGAAAGGGAAGGTCTTCAAGAGGGTAGTGAGACCAGCTATGTTATATGGGTTGGAGGCAGTGGCACTGACAAAAAGGCAGGAGTTTGAGCTGAATGTGGCAGAATTAAAGATGTTAAGATTTGCACTGGGTGTGATGAGGGTGGACAGGATTAGGAATAAGTATATTAGAGGGTCAGCCCAGGTTGGAAGGTTTGGAGACAAAGCCAGAGAGGCACGATAACGTTGGTTTGGACATGTGCTGAGGAGGGATGCTGAGTATATTGGGAAAAAGATGCTAAAGATGAAGCTACCCGGTAACAGGAGAAGAGGAAGGCCTAAGATGAGGTTTATGGATGTGGTGAGAGAGGACATGCAGGTGGTTGGTGTGACAGAGCAAGATGCAGGGGACAGGAAGAAATGGAAACTGGTGATCTGCTGTGGCGCCCCCTAACTGGAACAGCCGAAAGAAGATTGTGATGATGAGATTATTGGGGCAAGAAAATCTAAAGAAAATGGCGTCTGCTGCATGTTTTATACCCCTGACGACCTGACGTCATGGAAGAGGAGACAGCAACTGACGCAGGACCCAAGACTTTGATATTCAGGCCGACTGAGGGCAACCTGCCAGCAGATTACCCAAATGTAATGACTGCAACAGCGAATACACTCTGACATCCACATTAATGGTAAGTGTACACAACTGTACTTTGTGTACACTTAACATAAATGCAGATGTTGGAGTGTATTCACTATTGCAGTATTCTTTCCATTCCTCCCTCCTTTCTTGCCATGTGGCCTGTAAGATAGGTTAGGACATGTGCCTTCTCAGTCAGGCTGACCCCCTTCCTTCTGTACACTAATTCTGGAAAACAGGTTCCCAGACTCCTGGGAAGTCTGTGCCTGTCTCTGTGTCGCTGAATAAATTCTCTTCAAGGGCTTCTTGCTTGGAAGAATTATGCTTTTTCATTCGCATGGACTGTACTATTCTTTTATGCCTTTTCCTCAGATTACTGAATTATTCTAAAGATGCAGAAGAAGTCTTCAGTGATGTTGATTCATTTCACTTGGATCATTGTTGCTGTACTCCAATACCTGTGGCTTATTCTGCAGAGGGGAACTTGAAGTCTGGCCAGGGTGCCAAAGCAACCGTTGACACTGTATATGTTTAGCATATGACCTCAGCCTGTGGATGTATAGGTATGTCTGCAGACATCGGCAGACAATGGCACAGGACCTCTTGCCACCTGTCTGATCCTAGGCACTTCGCTAGTTGATGTTCTTCATGGTTCACTGTTGCAGTCATTACATTTGGGTAATCTGCTGGCAGGTTGCCCTCAGTCGGCCTGAATTCCAAAGTCTTGGGTCCTGTGTCAGTTGCTGTCTCCTCTTCCATGACGTCATGGGCATAAAACAAGCAGCCAACGCCATTTTCTTCAGTCTTTCTTGCTGCGCGGTGCCCAAAGCAGAAGCATTTTGCAAGTGCAGGTCGGCCTACTCCTGAAATATTCGAGTTTCTGTTTCAGAACAGAAGTCTTCACTAAAGCTAAGTACCCTGTTGGGGAAATTGTTTTCTTGCTCCATACTGATGTCAGAAAAAGTTAATAACTGTATTACTTGTGGGAAACAAATACTTCATAAGGATTTCCATTTATACTGTATTCCTTGCCTAGGCCCTGATCACAATGTTCCTGGCTGTCTGTTTTGTGCTAGATTTAACCAACGCACTATTAAGCGTCTGTATATTTTTGCTTCTAAGTACTTTGGTTCAAGATTTAACTATCCTGAAATGTCGTCAGTTAGCAATCCGACTACCGGTATTCACAAAAAACACAAAGAAAAAGACGGAGGCAGACCGTCTAGGTCCAAAACCGACGAAGCTTCTCCTAAGCCAGTCGCTGGTACTCAGTGAGGTGCTTTCGCAGTCCCAGATGCCCGCTACTTTTGAGCCGCAAGCCTTTACCAAGACCCATTCGGAGTCCGGTATGCCGTGAGATTCTTCAAGTATTTAACCTGCGGATGTCTCTCCCTTGGATGGGTCCAGAGCCACTGAGCAGACACCGGCTTCTGAGGGTGTTTTCAGGCCTAAAGATTTGTATATTAAACTGACGCCATCATCAAAAACAAGGCCAAAACCAACTTCTGTGTCTAAAAAACCGATGCATGAGCCATGTGCTCAGGCCCTTATGCCTAAAAAAAAAAACGATCAAAATGGCTAGGCAAGGCACTGATTATGAATCTTCAGATCAGGTTTCCATTTCTTTTGATTACTCTTCTGATCAGGAATTTTCTGTTCCCCCTTATGAGAACTCTGATGCAAAAGAATCCATCCCTTCTGCTTCTCCTCCTGAGGATTTTTCTTTTGGAGAGATTTTGCGTACCATAAGGGAATATTTTCACTGGGGGAGTCAGGATTTTTCAGAATCCAAAAAGAGGCTTAGGGATTTTCTTCTTCCTCCGTATAGGCCTGTGGCTATACCTCCTGTTTTAGATGTTTTCTCAGAATCCAGCATGGCTCCTGATTCCCTGCCTCCGGCTCCTAGCAAGCCAGACAGATATTACAGGGTTCCTGACTCCCACAAGTTCCTTTTCAAAAATCCTACTGCTGACCCTGAAACTATTTCTCAGGGTCCCAAGGGTGTTAAGACTTCTATTGCTAAAAATCCTACCTCTTCTGATAGAGACTCCAGGGCGCTGGATAGATGGGGTAAGAAGGCTTGTACGTCTGCAACTCTGGCAATCATGGCTTTAAACTGTCAATTTAATATGCTTAAATAACATGTCATGGGCTTACTGAAACGGAAAATTGTTGATTTCTGATTGTGTGGAAGAGTTACAGGATTTATTGCGTTCAGCTGAACAAATTGGAAAGCATACTTTGCAATGATGTGGTTTTGATTCCTTGGAGGCCTCTTGCAAGGCCACCGTAACTGGATCTGTGATGAGCAGGCATCCTTGACTCGGGGAGCAAAATCTGACTGATCATGTTAAAGCTAAATTGTTGGATGCTCCTTTGTAGCAGGACAGTCTGTTTGGTAATAAGGCAGAAGAAGTTTTGAAAAAAGATGGAAGACCAAGCTAAATCTATGCAAACTGTAAAAGATTTCTTGCAAGTGCAGCCTCCCAGGTTCAGTAGGCACTGGCCTACTAAGAATTGGTCGTTTCCAGTACCCAGCAGAGCCGCTCAGGTCAAACCCAGACACTCCAAAGGCTCCAGGTTTTCAGTCACAAGCATCTTACAGGAAAAAACAATGGGGTGCCTCCACCTCCAAATCAGGAAGTAGCAAAGCACCCCCCTACGGTAAACCGTCTCAATGACTTTCCTCTGCCGTTTCCAAGCACTTATCTTTTGGCAGCCCCTTTGGGGGGAAAACTAGCACTTCATGCTCAAAATTGGCATCTAATTTCCCAGGACAAGTGGGTCTTAAATGTAGTATCCCAGGGATACAGATTTCTTTTCCACACGTTGCCAGTTCCAAACGGATGGCTAGATCTGCCTCCAAATCAGTAGGCAGAGTCCCAGAAAAGTGATGTCCCTCATGGATATGGGGGCTATTCAACCAGTACCAGAAAAGGAAAAAGGACAAGGTTTTTATTCAAGACTTTTCCTACTACCCAGAAAAGACAAATCATGGCGTCCAATTTTGGACTTATACATTCTAAATACTTTCCTGGACATTCCAAAATTCAAGATGCTGACTGTACAACAGCTACTGCCTATGCTAGGCAAGAATGCCTGGTTGGTAACTTTAGACTTAAGAGGCTTACCTGCATATCCCAATCGGGGAATATTGCAGAAGATGCCTCTGCTTCAAAGCAGGCTATTTGCATTACCAGTTCTCTGCACTGCCCTTTGGCTTATCTACTGCGCCTAGGGTCTTCACAAAGTGCCTGGCACCAGTGATTGCATTTTGCAGACAAACATTCACATTTTTCTTTATCTGGACGATTGTCTAATTCAGGTAGAGGACAAGGACACTGTTCAACATCTGGTGTTTGTAAAAAGGCTTCTAACATGCCTAGGGTACACCATAAACAAAAAAGAAATCACAGCTGGTACCCTCTCAAATAATTACATTCCTGGGTGCAAGCTTGAATACAACTGCCCAGATGGCTTACCTCACGCCAGATAAATTCAATTGATAACATACTTCAAACAAGTGGCCACAAAACCCCAGCTACCTGCAAGACTACTTCTGAAGGCGTTGGGGTTCATGGCGTCCTACATTCTACTAATTCCATATGCAAGACTGCATATGAGGAAACTTCAATGGTACCTAAAAAGCTTATGGAGTCAACATTGTCACAGCCTGGAAACAATGATTCCTCTCCTTCCTTGCCTGCGCCAGGAGTTCCTTTGGTGGGCAAAGGCCTGTCACCAAAACAAGGGACTGTCATTCATTCTACCCCCTGCCACCCAAACTCTGACTACAGACGCATCATGCTATGCTTGGGGGGGCCTATCTGGCAGGGCGATGGATTCAGGGCGAATGAAGCCCAAATTAAATGCACCTCCATATCAACCAGAAATAAATGCTAGCTGTACAGAATGCTCTGACAGCCTTCAAGGACTTCCTTCATCCAGGACAACTACTGATAAGGACGGACAACACCACAGTTATGCGGTACATAAACAAGCAGGGGGGGGTACCCATTCCTACCCCCTTTGCAGACTAGCCATGGCCTTGGTGGAACACAGCCTTGACTTACCAAATACATCTACAAGCTCAATTCCTGCCAGGAAAGCAAAATACTCTCGCAGACAACCTAAGCAGAAATCTTATGGACCCCCACGAATGGAAACTGGATCCACAAATCTTCAGCATGTTGACATGAAAATGGGGGAGCCCAGACATCGATCTTTTTGCCTCTCCCAAAACTATCAGACAAATTCTGCACAAGAATTCATCACAAAAAAGCTGTGAAAGTGGATGCTCTTTCCTTCAGCTGGAAAAATCAGTCTATGCCTTTCCCCCCTCTGCTCTCCAAGGTTTTAGTAAAAGTCAGACAGTAAAAATCAAAAATGATTCTGATTGCTCCAGACTGGCCTTGCCAACACTGGTAACCGCTTCTAAGGAATATGTCACTCCTTCCTTTGTGGTACTTGCTTCAGACACTTCATCTATTATCTCAGCAGAACTGTCAGATTCTGCACACTCAGCTCCAAACTCTGAATCTTGCAGCATGGCTAAATCAACTAATTTCTCCAATCACATCTCTCAGTAAACCTGTGATGGATGTCATTTTGGAGGCTAGAAGGCCTAGTACTAGAAAATCTTATGCTGATAAATGGAAGATTCTGTGCCTGGAACCAAGCACAAGGAATAAACGCAGCAATGCCCAATATTCCTCAGATTCTGCAGTATTTAACGGAGATGCTTCACAAGGGCCTATCTTTTTCTTCTATAAAAATCCAGGCCTCTGCCATCACAGCTCATTACAACACAGAGCCTCCTCTCTTTTCTTATCCCCTGCTAAAGCAATACCTCAGAGGGGCCAAAAATTTGAGACGTCCCAGGAGAGCACAGACTCTTGCATGGGGACCTCAATTTTGTGCTGGAAAACTCACCCTACCTCCTTTTGAACCAGCTGCAACTGCAGACATAAAATGTTTTTCTTGGAAGACTGCCTTTCTTTTAGCAGTCACTTCAGCTAGAAGGATTTCAGGACTACAGGCTCTCATGGCAGGTGGAGCCTTTCATTATCTTTTATCTGGACAGGGTGGCCCTCGGGACCAATCCTTTTATGCCTAAGGTGGTATCCAGTGTGGCTCCTAACCAGACCATTCATCTGCCAACATTTTTCCCCAAATCCGCAGAACAAGGGGGAGCGGATTCTGCATTCATTGGATGTTCTCAGACAACTAAGATTCTACTTAAACGGGACAAAATCTCTAAGAAAATATGAGCAACTACTGGTGGCATTTGCTGCAGGGGCAGAGGGGAAGGCTATCTCAAAGCAGACTATTTCAAAATGGATAAGCCATTGTATTTGTTTCTGCTACATGCACCATGGTAAACCTGTCCCTAATGGGATCAAATCCCATTCCACCAGGGCTGCATCTACTTCTGCAGCTTTTCTCAGAGGTGTTCCTACCAGAGACATTCTAGAAGCTGCTACTTGGAGCTCAGGTCATATGTTCACAAAACATTACCATTTACCTCTCTTTTCTAAATCCAGGGCAGGCTTTGCCACTGCTGTCCTGCAGGGCCTTATAGCTACTCCTAATGCTGTATAATTCCATCCTCCCATCCATAGCTTTGGGATTCTACCCAAATGTAATGACTGCAACAGTGAAACACAAAGAACATAGTACAGTTGTGTACACTTACCATAAATGTAGATGTTTGAGTGTATTCACTGATGTTCATCGTGTTACCCTGCTGCAGTCATCACACTTGGGTTATCCTGTCATCAGGCGGTCCTGCAGTCGGCCTGAATTTCAAAGTCTTGGTCCGGCGTCTGTTGCTGTCGCTTCTTCCCTGATGTCAGAGCGCCAGGGGTATATATGATGCATCCGACGCCATTTGCTTCAGTCTTTCTTGCTGCGCAGTGCCCGAAGCAGAAGCAGTTCGCAAGTGCCGGTCGGCTGACTCCTGAGATTTTCTAAGTCGAATTTCAGATCCGAAGTCTTCAGTAAAGCTAAGTACCCCGTTGGGGAAACTTTTCTTGCCTCAGACCGATGTCAGAAAAAGTTAACAATTGTATTTCTTGTGGGAAGCAAATACCTCAAGTATTTTCATTCTTATTGTATACCTTCCCTAGGCCCAGACCACAATGTCACTGGTTGTCCCTTTTGTGCTAGGTTAAATAAGCGTACTATAAAACGACGCTTTGATTTTGCACGACACTACTTCGGTAGAAAATGTAACTACACAATGCCGTTGGAGCAACCGACTACTGGCGTGCACAAAAAACGCAAGGATAAGGACAGGCAGCCTAGACCCAAGCCAGACTCTGAGACCTCGGCTGGGCTGGTCTCCAGTTCGCCGGGTTTCAGTGAGGCTCCTATGCAGCCCCTGGCTACCGCAGAATTGGAACCCGTGACCGCTTCGGATCCTTTGGCGGAGAGTGCTAGGCCGACGCAGCCATTTCCTTTAGGCCCTACCGATGACATTGCAGAAAGAGATGTCGATGCTGCAGAAACACCTTTGGTTTCTGAAGGTGTCTTCAGACCGACGCTCACTATAAAAACGTATCATAAGCTTAAGACTCCTCTTAAACCAAAAAATGCTGCACTTCATTCTCCAGTTCAAGGCCCCATGCCTAAGAAACAGATGCTTAAAATGGCTGAAGATTTGATCTCTTTAATCAGGAGTTCCCGACCCCCCAGACAAAAGGCCTAGATAAGAGGAAGATTATGCCTCCTCTGATCAAGTGTCTATTTCCTCAGGCTCCTCTGAGGAACAAGATTACTCCTTTCCCCCTTATGAAGATTCTGATGCTGAGGATTCCATTCCCTCAGCTTCTCCCCCTGAAGACTACTCCTTTGGGGAAACTTTACACACTATGAGGGAACATTTTCACTGGGAAGGTCAGGACTACTCTGACTCCAAGAAAAGGCTCAGAGAGTTTCTTTTACTTCCTCGGCACAGACTTCTTGCTGTCCCCCCCCCAATTTTAGACATTGTGGATGATGTTTACTTAGAATCTAGTTTAAATCCAGATTCTTTGCCTCCTGCTCCAGCCAAACCAGACAGATATTATAGAGTGCCTGACTCCCACAAATTCCTTTATAAAAGCCCTGTTGCTGACCCAGAGACGATCTCCCAGGGTCCCTAAGAGGCTAAGGCTTCTATGGCAAAAAATCCCGTACCCTCTGAAAGGGACTCCAGAGCAGTAGACAGGTGGGGGGAAAAAGGTTTACACCTCAGCCACTCTAGCTATGACAGCACTAAATTGTCAATTTCACATGCTAAAATACCAGCAATTTCTAATGTCTCAAATAAGACAAAAAATGAGCACACTCCCTCAACAGTCTGAATTGAAAGAAATGCAGGATCTCTTGCATGCAGCTGAACAGGTGGGCAAACATACTTTACAATGCGGATTTGATTCTTTGGAAGCTTCCTGTAGAGCAGCTGTTACTGGGTCTGTTATACATAGGCATGCTTGGTTAAAGGAACAAACTCTGCATGATCATGTTAAAGCAAAGCTTCTAGATGCTCCCTTACAGCAGGATGTCCTATTTGGAGTTAAAGCAGAAGAAGTCTTAAAGAAAATGGAGGATAAGGCAAAATCTATGCAGACGGTCAAATATTTTTTACAGGTTCAGCCCTCTCGCTTCAGCAGAAATTGGCCAACAAAAAATTGGTCCTTTCCAGCTACTGACAGACCACAGAGGGGTAAATACAGACGCCCAAGAGGCAGAGGACAACCACAAACCCACTACAAACCTCGACAATGGGGCACTGCAACACAGAAGGGAGGAGAAGACAGGCCCCAAACTACTAGAAGGCAAACACAATGACTTAAACCTCATATGGCCAAGAAAGACTCTCTTGGCAGCTCCCTTGGGAGGAAAATTAGCACTTTTTTCAGACAACTGGCGCATCGTCACAAAGGACAAATGGGTCCTAGGCATAATTTCACAAGGATACAGATTCCATTTTCACACCTTGCCAATGAAAAGAGGAATGCCAAACTTGCCACAAAATCAATGGGCAGAGGCACAAAAACAAAATTACAGCTCTCATGGACATGAGAGCCATTCAGCTGGTACCTACATGGGAGCAAGGCCAAGGATTTTACTCAAGACTCTTTCTAGTCCCCAGAAAGGACAATGCCTGGAGACAAATTCTGGACCTTTCAATTCTAAACACCTTCTAAGTACCCAAATCAAGATGCTAACTCTACAGCGGCTTCTTCCCATGTTGGGCAAGAAAGCATGGCTAGTAACGTTGGACCTCAAGGAGGCATACCTGCATGTCCCTATCAGACAAAATTGCAGAAGATACCTCAGTTTCATTGCAGTTCAACCCTCTACAAATTCTCTGCACTGCCCTTTGTCTTATCCATTGCGCCCAGGGTTTTCACAAAATGCCTGGCACCAGTAATTGCATACTGCAGACAGAGGAATTCAAATATACCCATACCTGGACGACTGCCTCATCCAAGCAGAAAGCAAGGACATCCTCTTACAACATCTGGCTTTTGTAAAACATCTTCTAAGTTGCCTAGGGTACACAGTAAACGAAAAGAAATCAAAACTAGCACCCTCACAAAATGACATTCCTGGGTGCCAGTTTGAATACAACGGGCCAGAAGGCTTATCTGACGCCAGACAAACAACTACAACTGACTCAGTATTTCAAAACAATGGCAACAAAGACCCAACTCCCTGCAAGAAAAATTCTGCAGGCCTTTGGCTTCATGGCATCTTGCATACTACTAATACCATTTGCAAAGCTGCATATGAGGAAATTACAGTGGTACCTAAAAAGCGTATGGTCTCAACACAGCCACAGCTTGGATACAATGATATCTCTCATTCCCTGCCTTCAACAAGAGTTTCTATGGTTGTCACAGGCATGTCACCTCAACAAAGTTCAGCCTTTCACCTTGCCCTCAGCCAGGCAAACTATGACAACAGATGCATCGGACTATGCCTGGGGGGCACACATGGCAGGACAGTGCGTTCAAGGCATATGGACTGCAGATCAAAAGGAATCTGCACATCAATCAAAAAGAGATGCTAGCTGTACAGAATGCCCTGATAGCCTTCAAGAACCTCTTACATCCAGGACAGCTTACAGTAAGGACGGACAACACCACAGTAATGTGGTACATAAACAAGGGGGTACACACTCCTACCCTCTATGCAGGCAAGCAGTGACCTTGTGGAACACAGCACTGGCTTACCAAGTTCAGCTACAAGCTCAATTCCTGCCAGGAAAAAAGAACACATTGGAAGACAACCTCAGCAGAAACATCATGGATCCGCAAGTATTTGCAATGATAACTCAGAAATGGGGCAACCCAGACATAGACCTGTTTGCCAGCCCCCAAAACTATCCGCTAACAAAATTTTGTACAAGGACACTTCACCATCAAGCTTGGAAGGTGGACTCACTCTGATTCAGTTGGAAAAACCTGACAGTATATGCCTTCCCTCCATTGCCCCTTCTCTCAAAGGTGCTTCTGAAAGTCAGAAAGGAGAGACCCAGAATGATGCTCATAGCCCCAGACTGGCCACACCAGCCGACTCGGCCACTCTAAAAGCTCGAGAGTTGGTTCCACCGGCTCGAGGCTCCCCTTATATCCCACAATGCTAGGCGAGAGTTACCTCAGATCTCGTTTGTAAGCTAACCCCAGCTTATAATAGTAACAGAACAACTCTAAACAGAGTCCACCTCTAACAACAGGAAGAAAGAAGGGTGACCTACATCCTGAACCAGGAAATATGCACAACAGCATATGCCTAAGAAAGAGGTGGTAGAAAGAGAGGTCACAATCACAACTCCTCTAGGTCTGTCCAGGCCAGGGGGAAGGGGGGTGGGACGCAAGAAGAAGGCAAGAAGAAGACCACTAACATGGAACGTTATGGTAAGAACATAACTTCTATATGTTAAGTTGTCTATCTCGCCTTCATTCTTGTGGATGGGACCGCGTCCCTAGCACCTTGTCCCGGGTGGCCTAACGGAACAGACTCCTGAGAACAGTGGAACCAAAGTTAGCTCTATGCCTAGAAGCCAAGTCCAACTTATAATGAGAAATGAAAGTGTGAGGAGTAGCCCAAGTAGCCTGCACAAATGGTGTCAATAGGCAGTCTGTCTTGAAGGCTAAAGAAGTAGCCAAAGCTCTGGTGGAATGGGCCTTAGGTTTATTAGGCAGTTTTGGTGTCTAATTTCATACAAGGGAAATCAAAGATGTTAGCCATCTGGATAATGATACCTTTGAAACTGAAAGTCCCTTTCTGCTTTCGCATAGGAGACAAACAGCTGATCAGATTTTCTGAATTGTTTTGTTCTATCCAAGTAGTACCTCAATTGACGATGAACATCCAGGCAGTGTAATTTTGTTCAGACCTATTGGAATATTCTGGAAAAAGACAGGGAGGTCAATGCTTTGATTTAGATTTGATCGTCGAGACCACCTTAGGCAAAAAGGACGGTTAGTTCGTAAGGATACTCTGTCCTTATGAAACAATAGATAAGGAGGTCGACAGCTGAGTGCTTGAAGCTCTGAAACTCTTCTAGCTGAAGTAATAGCTACCAGAAAAAGAGTCTTCCATGATAGCAATTTTAAAGAACAGGAGACTGCAGGTTCGAAGGGGAAGAATCAAAGAAGCAAGTACTAAATTTAGGTCCCAAGGAGAAGGAGGATTTCTTATAGGAGGTCTAAGAAGAAAAACTCCTTTCAAAAAGGCTTTACAAAGCTTGTGGGACATTAAGGCAGATTCAGAAATACCCACATGAAAGTTAGAAATAGCTGCCAATTGAACTTTAAGAGTAGAGGGAGATGAACCTGCATGGAAGAGTTCAGCTAGAAATTCAAGGACTAATTGGATGGAAGCAGTGAAAGGATCTATGTCCTTTCCTTGAGCCCAATGTGAAGCGTTCCACTTACTCAAATAAATCTTCCGAGTGGAAGATTTATGGGAAGCTATCAAAATATCTCGAACGGAGGAGATAATTGAGGAAGCCTGGCTAAGGTTGGAACTGGAGGAACCAAGCAGTGAGGTTCAGAGGAGGGGAGCGATGAAACTGACCCGACTGATGGATCAAAAGATCTGGAACTAGGTCCAGATTCCACGGTCGCCCAAAAGAAATCGATGTAGAAAGGGGAACCACACCTGTCGAGGCCAGTAAGGAGCAATGAGGATCAATGAGGCCTTCTGAGCGATAGCTTTCTGTATCACTTGAGAGATTAGTGGAAAGGGAGGAAATGCATACAGAAGTCCCCGGGCCAAACTTGGACTAGAGCGCCTCTGCTGGGTTGGCCTGGTAAAGGGAATAGAGTGAAATATTCTCTGCACTTGCTGTTTTGGGGAGTAGCAAAAGATCGCAGCAAGGCTGACCCCACTTGAGGAAAATTTCTCTCACAACAGAGTCTTTCAGAGACCACTCGTGAGGCATGAGGATAGCTCTGCTCAACTTGTCCGCAATTTGATTGGGCTTCGGGATGTGCGTTGCTATCAGAAACCGCTGAGAAGAAATCGCCCATTGCCACAATCTGAGTGCTTCTCGACACAGGGGTATGACCTGGTTCCGCCTTGTTTGTTGATGTACCACACTACAGACATATTGTCTGTCTGGATTGCAATCGTTCCCAAGGGAAGAGAGTCTTGAAGGGCTTGCAACGCTAAAAGCACTGCTCTCATCTCCAGAACATTTATGTGCAAGTGGCATTCGCTTGGTTGCCATGTGCCCTGGACCGTCCTGCCCTGATAATGCCCCCCCACCGATCAGGGAGGCATCCGCTGTCAGAGTAGCAACCGGAGGTGGAACAAAGGATCTTCCCAACAAGAGCTGAGGGGAAGACATCCACCACATGAGATGATTTTGCACGCGTGATCATAATGGTGTGAGACATTGGAAGTTGCTGGTATGACCATTGAGTAAAGAGCATCCATTGAAGGATCCGCATGTGGAATCTGGCTAATGGAAGCAGAGGTATGGTCGCCGCCATGATTCCCAACACTTTCAGAACTAACCTGGCTTTGATTCTGTTGTTGTTGAAAAGGAGTGAGACCAGTTTGTGAATGTCTGTTATTCTCTGATGTGTTAGTCTCGCAGACATGTTTACTGTGTCTAGATTTGCGCTATGAAAGTAATAGCACGACAAGGCGACAAAACAGACTTTCAATTTATTGAAATGCCTAACTTTTGACAAATGCGAAAAGTGTAATCCCTGGCCATCAGAAGGAGATGCTTGGTGGGAGCTGTGAGGAGCCAGTCGTCCAAATATGGAAACACCTGGAATCCTTGTCCCCTCTGGTTAGAAGCTAACACTGCCATGCATTTGGTAAACACCGGGGGCAGTGGTGAGACCAAAGGGCAGGGCCCTGAACTGAAAATGACTGGTTCCCAGCCTGAAGCGGAGGAATCTTCTGGAGCCTGTTCATTTTATGTGATAGCACGCATCCTGAAGGTCTATAGAGCACATCCAGTTTCCTTTGCCCAAAAGGGGAAGGATGGATTGCAGCGTGACCATCCGAAATCTTGTTTTCTTGACTGATCTGTTCAAGATACTGAGATCCAAAATTGGTCTCCAGTCCCCTGTTTTCTTTGGAACTAAAAAGAACCTTGAGTAGATTCCGGATCCTTGCTGGTCTGCTGGAACTGGCTGAATTGCTTTTTGCAAGCAGTTTTGAAATCTCCAAAACCGCTAGATCCCTTTGAGCGGGTGGAACATCTGGAAGGGATTTTTTTGATTGATTTGGAAAGCCATCTACTCTCCCCCTGAAACTAACTACTTGTAGGTTTGTTTCTTATAATAATTGTTCACTGTACATCCTAATGTAACTTTTTCTTACCTGTGTATACTAACTATATGATGCTTTGTTTTTCTCTTTATAATTGTTATTGTACATACTAATGTAACTTTTTTTTCTTCCCTGGGTATTTAGTGCATAACTACAATCGTATGTTAGCTGTCAAACATTGTTGTAACCTACTATGTACTATTGGAACTTTTTGTAACCTACTATGTACTATTGGAGCTTTTCTCCCCGGGCCTCCGCTGAAAATGGACATGTGTCCAGTCGGACTTTCCCGGTCAACAAATGTAAAATAAAATAAATAAAAAATAAAAAAAAATCAAAAATCAAAACGAATACCCTCTCAACAAATAATTTTCCTGGGTGCCAGCTTGAATACAACCACCCAGATGGCCTACCTCACGCCCGACAAACAAGGGCAACTGTCTCAATACTTCAGCAAAATGGCAACTTTCACCAGGCTAACTGCAAGGAAAGTCCTGCAGGCTCTGGGATTCATGGCATCTTGCATCCTACTAATCCCATGTGCAAAGCTGCAGATGAGGAAACTTCAGTGGTGCCTAAAAAAACTTATGGTCTCAACACAGCCACAGCTTGGAAACAATTATACCACTCATTCCATGCCTTCAAAAGGAATTTTTGTGGTGGGCTCAAGCTTGCCAAAGAAACACAGTTCTCCCTTTCTGTGTACCTCAAGCAACTCAAATCATCACAACAGACGCCTCAGACTACGCCTGGGGAGCACACATGACATATCAGTGCATTCAGGGAAAATGGTCCCAAAAAGAGAAGCACCTACACATCAACCAAAAGGAAATGCTAGCCGTGCAAAATGCTATTATGACCTTCAAAGACCTACTGCATCCAGGCCAGCTATTGATAAGGACAGACAACACCACAGTGATGTGGTACATAAACAAACAGGGGGGAACTCATTCATACCCCCTGTGCAGGCAAGCCATGACCCTATGGAACACAGCACTGGAATTGCAAATTCAACTACAGGCACAATTCCTGCCAGGGAAGGAAAACACACTGGCAGACAACCTAAGCAGAAATATGACAGATCCACACGAATGGAAGTTGCATCCTCAAGTTTTCACAAAGATAACTCAGGCATGGGGACAGCCAGACATAGATCTCTTTGCTACCCACAGAAATTACCAGTTGAAAAAATTTTGTTCAAGGACCTATCATCCACAGGCCTGGAAAGTGGACGCACTTTCTTTCAATTGGACAACATTGACAGTTTATGCCTTCCTGCCTCTTCCTCTGCTGCCCAAAGTTCTATTAAAAGCCAGAGCAGAGAGGCCGAAAATGATTCTCATTGCTCCAGACTGGCCAAGACAACACTGGTATCCGCTTCTGAAGAGCCTGACACATTCCCCACCATGAATCCTACCTCTAGTCCCTCTTCTGTTGTCCCAGCAAAACTACAAAACCCTTCACAGCCAGCTCAAAGCCCTAAATATAGCTGCATGGAGAATTCCTTGATTTCCCAACAGACTCTCCTCTCCAAGGAGGTGCAGGATGTCATCTTGGAGGCCAGAAGACCTTCTACTAGAAAAGCCTACTCCGCCAAATGGAAACTATTTTGTGCCTGGAATCAAGAAAAGGGACAGAATCCTTGGGTAATAAATATACCTCAAATTTTACAGTACCTAGCTGAGATGTTAAACAGTGGACTTTCCTTCTCCTCCAAGATCCACGCCTCAGCCATTTCTGCACAGTACAACACAGATCCTCCTTTATTCTCACATCCTCTCTTAAGGCAGTTCCTCAGAGGGGCAAAGAATATAAACCCCCCAAGGAAACCACCAGTCCCTGCTTGGGACCTCAACTTCATATTGGAAAAGCTGACCCTTCCTCCCTTTGAGCCAGCTTCTTCAACAGAGCTACAATACTTGTCATGGAAAACAGCCTTTCTTCTGGCTATCACCTCAGCACGCAGGGTTTTGGAGCTACAGGCCCTCATGGCTGTGCAACCATTCATCATTTTCCATCAGGACAGAGTTTCCTTCACTTAACCAACCCTACCTTTATGCCAAAGGGTAGTATCCAGTGTAGCTTTGAATCAGACTATCCACTTACCTACCTTTTATCCAAATCCACAAAACAAAGGGGAAAGACTACTACATTCCTTGGACATTCACAGACAACTTCTTTATTATTTGGACAGGACAAAGCCATTCAGGAAATCCGAGCAACTCTGTGTCCTATGCTACAGTTGCTCAAGGAAAGGCCATTTCCAAACAGACAATTTCAAAATGGATAGCCCACTGCATACGCTTTTGTTACTCATTTCATGGAAAAACTGTGCCTGCATGCATCAGATCCCACTCCACCAGGGCCACGGCTACTTCTGCAGCTTTCCTCAGGGGGGTCCCTACCAAGAACATTTTGGAAGCAGCCACTTGGAGTTCAGTGCACACTTTCTCCAAGCACTATCACCTTCCACTATACTCTAAATCTAGAGCGGGTTTTGCCACAGCAGTCTTGCAGGGCATCCTCGCTCCACCTAGTTCCACTTAGTGCCTACCACCCCTACTTAGCTTTGGGATTCTTCCCATCTGTAATGACTGCAGCTGTATGCACGATGAACATAGTACAGTTTTGTACTTACCATAAATGTAGATGTTCGAGTGCTCATACAGCTGCAGTCCAGGTTACCCCCCCTCCGTCCCCTCTTAGGACAGGCCTTATGACAAACACCTTATCATACAACCTATTTGGGGTATTCTCTTATGCTGTATTTGCTTGAAACTACTGTTTTTTGATTATTCTATATTGCATGTTTGCATAAATGTGTTTTGCCTCCCTTCTGGGGGCACCTGACATCTGGGGCAAGAAAAACTGAAGAAAATGGCGTCGGCTGCCTCTTTTATACCCCTGCCGCACTGATGTCAGGGAAGAAGCGACAACAACCGACGCCGGACCTAGACTTTGGAATTCGGCCGACCAAGGACCCGCCTGACGGCAGGATAACCCCATCTGTAATGACTGCAGCTGTATGAGCACTCGAACATCTACATTTATGGTAGGTACAAAACTGTACTTTATGGCCACTGATACTATTTTGAGGAGGTTTATATGGCTGCGTTCTCAGAACCTCCCAGATGTTTAAAATGAGATTTTAAATTCTCCTTGGATAGAGATTAACTTTTTGGCCCTTCTGCTACAAAGGTGATCGAAACGTATAATGAAAGCAGTAAGCTGATGCAGGGAATTTCTTAAGACTTTCATCCCTCGTTTTTTCAAGAGATTCTCAACTTCTCATCTAATTTTGGTAAGAAACAAACTACAGTCCTTACAAACTACAGGTAAACCGATGTATAGTAAGAAATGGAAGGAGGGTTCCAAGAAACTCCTTAAAAACAAGGACAGTTCAATAAATCTTTGATGTTCATCGTGCATACAGCTGCAGTCATAACATGAGTTCTGAAGATTATTCAAGGTTGCAGATGGTAGTTGCAGGAAATGCCTCCTTTCCAGGGGGTAATTACTCATCCTGCAGACCAGGCTATTTTGTTTCCATCTGTCCATCACATGCTGCCCATGGAGTGATAATACCAGATGTTCTTCGTGTTTCACTGTTACAGTCATTATATTTGGGTAATCTGTTGGCAGGTTGCCCTCAGTCGGCCTGAATTCCAAAGTCTTGGGTCCTGCGTTGGTGGTTGTCTTCTTTTCCATGACGTCAGGGATATAAAACATGTGGCCGACACCATTTTCTTTAGTCTTTCTTGCCACACGGTGCCCGAAGCAGAAGCATTTCGTAAATGCCGGTCGGCCGACTACTGAAATATTCGAGTTTGAGTTTCAGAACCGAAGTTTTCACTAAAGCTAAGTACCCCGTTGGGTAAACTCTTTTCTTGCTTTTTACCAATGTCAGAAAAAGTTAATAATTGTATTACTTGTGGGGAAGCAAATACCTCATAAGGATTTCCATATATACTGTATTCCTTGCCTAGGCTCTGATCACAATGTGCCTGGCTGTCGGTTTTGTGCTAGATTTAACCAATGCACTATTAAGCGTCTGTATATTTTTGCATCAAAGTAGTTTGGAAACAGATTTACCTACCCAGAAATGTCGCCTGATAGCAATCTGACTACCGGAGTACATAAAAAACGCAAAGAAAAGGACAAAGAAAGGCAGTCGAGATCCAGAACTGATGACTAAGCTTCTAAGCCAGTCGCCGGTTCGCCGGTACTCAGTGAGGTGCCTTCGCAGCCCCTGATACCCGCTACCTTCAAGTCGCAGGCCTCTACCGACATTCATGTGGAGTCTGGCATGCCGCAAGATACTCAAGGTATTGGACTGATGGATGTATCTTCCTTGGATGGGTCCTGAGCCGGCACCGACTTCTGAGGGTGTATTCAGAGCTAAACGTTTGTACATCAAACTGACAGCTGCAAAACCAAAGACAAAAGCAACTTCTCAACCTAAAAAAAGATGCATGAGCCACGTGCACAGGCCTTTTATGCCTAAAAAACAGATTATCAAAATGACTGAAGACCTTGTTACCTTGATCAGAGGTACCCATCCCCCTCCAGATAAGAGGCCTGGGCAAGACACTGATTATGAATCTTCAGATCAGGTTTCTATTTCTTCTGATCAGGAATTATCTATACATCCCTATGAGGATTGTGATGCTGAGGAGTCTTTTCCATCTGCATCTCCTCCTGAGGATTATTAATTTGGAGAAACCTTGCATACTTTGAGGGAGCATTTTCACTGGGAGAGTCAAGACTTCTCAGAATCTTAAAATAGGCCCATGGATTTCCTTCTCCCTCAGCACAAGCCTTTAACCATTCCCCCTGTTTTAGATATTGTGGGTGATGTGTTTTCGGAGTCTAGCTTAACCCCTGACTCCTTACCTCCGGGTCCCAGTAAGCCTGACCGATATTAGAGTCCCCGACTCGCATAACTTTTTATTTAGAAACCCTGCTGCTGATTCTGAAACCATTTCACAGGGTCCAAAGGGAGTTAAGGCCTCAACAGCAAAAAACCCTACCCCCACTGACAGATTCTAGGGAACTGAACAAATGGGGAAAAAGGTTTATACATCTGCAGCCTTGGCAGTCAGGGCCGAATTTCATATGCATACATACCAGCAACATGTTATGGGATTGCTGAAACAGAAAATGATGATTTCAGAATGTGCAGAAAATAAAGAATTGCAGGAATTATTGCATGCAGCTGAACAAGTTGGAAAGCATACTTTGCAATGTGGTTTTGATTCTTCAGAGGCCTCCTGCAGGGCCGCAGTTACTGGATCTGTGATTAGGAGGCATGCCTGGTTAAAGGAATAATTTGCCTGATCATGTTAAAGTTAAATTGCTAGATGCACCTTTACAGCATGATTCTCTGGTATTAAGGCAGAAGAGGTTTTAAAGAAAATGGAAGACAAAGCTAAATTTATGCAAACTGTTAAAGACTTTTACAAGTGCAGCCACCAAGATTCAGTAGACACTGGCCTACAAAAAATTGGTCCTTTCCTGTGTCAGAGCTCAAAGGGGCAAATCCAGACGCCCTAAGGGTTCCAAGTACCAGGCTCAAGACTCTCACAGGTCAAAGCAATGTGGCGCATCCACCTCCAATTCTGGAGGAGATAAAGCGCAAACATACAGAAAGCAATCCCAATGACGTCCCTCTACCTACACCAAGCACTTATCTTTTGGCAGCACCCATAGGGGGAAATTAGCACTTTTTGCTCAAAATTGGCAGTTAATAACCCAGGACAAGTGGGTACTAAACATCATATCATAGGGATACAGATTCCATTTCCACATTCTGCCAGTGACAAATGGTTCGCTATATCTGCCAAAAAAATGAATGGGCAGAGGCACGAAACAGGTTACGTCCCTCATGGATATGGGGGCCATTCAGACAGTACCAGAGTAGGAAAAAGGACAGGGATTTTACTCAAGACTGTTCTTGATACCCATAAAGGACCAGACCTGGCAGCCAATACTGGATTTATCGATTTTGAAGACATACCTGGACGTTCCAAAATTCAGAATGCTCACTTTGCAGCAGCTTCTGCCCATGCTGGGCAAGAATGCTTGGCTGGTGACTTTAGACCTAAAAGAGGCATACCTACATGTCCCAATAAGACAGTCATGCAGAAGATACCTCAGATTAAAGGCTGACTTAATGCATTACCAATTCTCTGGACTGCCCTTTGGCTTATCTTCTGCGCCCAGGGTCTTTACAAAGTGCCTGGCACCAGTAGTTGCTTTTTGCAGACAAAGAAGTATTCAAATATATCCGTACTTGGACGACTGTTTCGTTCAAGCAGAGAGCAAGGACACTCTTCTACGACACCTGGCGTTTGTGAAAAGGCTTCTAACATGTGTAGGGTACACAATAAGCGAAAAGAAATCACAACTGGTACCCTCTCAAAAGATAACATTCCTGGGTGCAAGCTTGAATACAACTGCCCAGATGGCTTACATCACGCCAGACAAACCAAGGCAACTGACTACTTGCTTCAAACTGATGGCAACAAAAACCCAGTCTTCTGAAAGACAAATATTGCAGGCTCTGGGCTTCATGGCATCCTGCAACCTACTAATTCCATATACAAGACTGCATATGAGGAAACTTCAATAGTACCTAAAAAGTTTATGGAGTCATCATTCACACAGTCTGAAAACAAAGATTCCTCTCATTCCCTGCCTGCAACAGGAGTTTTTATGTTGGGCAAAGGCCTGTCACCAAAACATGGGACGGCCCTTCACTCTACCCCCTGCCAGCCAAACCTTAACAGACGCATCAGATTATGCCTGGGGGGCCCACATGGCAGGAAGATGCATTCGGGGCATATGGGCACCAAATCAAATGCATCTACATATCAACCAGAAAGGGATGCTAGCTGCCCTAACAGCCTTAAAGGACTTACTTTATCCAGGACAACTACTGATAAAGACGGACAAACACCACAGTCATGTGGTATATAAACAAGCAAGGGGGCATACACTCATTCCCCCTTTGCAGATTAGCCATGGCACTGTGGAACACAGCTTTGACCTACCAAATACATCTTCAAGCTCAATTCCTGCCAGGAAAACAAAACACTCTGGCAGACGATTCAAGCAGAAACCTTATGGACCCTCACGAGTGGAAACTAGTTCCACAAGTCTTTAGCATGATAACAAAGAAATGGGGGAGACCGGACATAGATCTATTTGCCTCTCCTCAAAATCATCAATTGAAAAGATTCTGCACAAGGACTTATCACAGACAAGCATGGAAAGTAGACGCCCTATCCCTCAGTTGGAAAAACCTATCGGTTTACCCCTTTCCTCCTCTGCCTCTTCTTCCCAAGGTCCTACTAAAAGTCAGACGAGAAGCCAAAGATGATACTAATTGCCCCGGACTTGCCCCGCCAATACTGGTTCCCAATCCTAAGGAACTTGTCTCAATACCCAGCTTGGACCTTGCCTCAAAGACCTCAACTACTGTCTCAGCAAAACAATCAGATCCTTCACAATCAACTCCAGACACTGAACCTGGCAGCATGGCTGATCATGTAGTTATATAAACAACACCTGTCTGTAAAGCTGTGATGGATGTCATTTTGGAAGCCAGAAGGCCTAGTACTAGAAAATCTTATGCTGATAAATGGTAGAGATTCTGTGCTTGGAATCCAGCACAAGGAACTGATACAGCAGAACCAAATATTTCTCAGATATTACAATACTTGACTGCGATGCTTGACAAAGGCGTATCTTATCAATTAAAATCCATGCCTCTGCCATTTCGGCTCATTACAATACAGAGCCACCAGTCTTTTCTCATCCTTTACTAAAGCAGTATCTTAGAGGAGCCAAATATTTAAGGCCTCCTAGAGGATCACCAATACCTGCATGGGACCTCAATTATGTGTTGGAAAAGCTCAGCCTGCCTCCATTTGAACCAGCTGCTACTGCTGATATAAAGTTCTTATTATGGAAAACAGCTCTGCTACTAGTAATTACTTCCGCAAGAAGAGTCTCAGAGCTACAGGCCCTCATGGCTGCGGAGCCTTTTATCATATTTTACCCAGACAGGGTGTCTCTGAGGACAAATCCTTCATTTATGCGTAAAGTGGTTTCCAGTGTGGCTCTTAACCAAACTGGTCATCTGCCAACCTTTTATCCAAATCCGCTGAACAAGGGGGAGAGAATTCTGCTTTCCTTGGACGTACACAGACAGCTAAGATTCTATTTGAGCAGGACTAAAGCTCTAAGAAAAACTGAGCAATTACTAGTGATGTATTTTGCAGGATCAGAAGGAAAGGCCATTTCAAAGCAGGCTGTTTCAAAGTGGATAAGCCACTGCATTTGTTTCTGCTACTTGCACCATGGCAAACCTGTGCCCAAGGGCATTGGGTCTCATTCCACCAGGGCCTTTCTCAGAGGAGTACCGACTAAAGACATTCTAAAGGCTGCTACTTGGAGTTCTGTTCACACTTTTACAAAGCATTATCATTTGCCTCTCTACTTAAGTCCAGGGCAGGCTTTGCCACTGCAGTTCTGCAGGGCCCTATAGCCGCACCTAATACTATTTAGCTCCAGCCTTCCATCCATAGCTTTGGGATTCTACCCAAATGTAATGACTGCAGCAGTGAAGCACGAAGAACATAGTACAGATGTTAATTGTTTCACTGTCATTACTCTTGGGTTATCCTGCTGGCAGGCTACCCACAGTTGGCCAGAATTCCAAAGTCCTGGTCCGGCGTCTGTTGCTGTCGCCTCTTCCCTGACATCAGTGCGCCAGGGGTATAAAAGATGCAGCCTACTCCATTTTCTTTAGTTTTTCTTGCCGTGCGGTGCCCGAAGCAAAAGCAGTTCGCAAATGCCGGTCGGACGATTCCTGAGATTTTCGAAATCGAATTTCAGATCCGAAGTCTTCATTAAAGCTAAGTACCCCGTTGGGGAAACTTTTTTCTTGCTCCAGACCGATGTCAGAAAAAGTTAACAATTGTATTTCTTGTGGGAAGCAAGTACCTTATAAGGATTTTCATTCTTACTGTATTCCTTGCCTAGGCCCTGACAACGACGTTGCTTGTTGTCGGTTTTGTGCTAGATTTAACCAACATACTATAAAGCATCGGTACGATTTTGCCTTTCATTACTTCGGCTGAAGATTCAATTATACTATGCCATCGGAGCAACAGACCGGAATTTCTAAAAAAAAAAACGCAAGGATAAAGACAAGGACAGGCATCAGAGGTCCAAAACAGACGATGAGGCTTCCGCTAAGCTAGTCGTCGGTTCGCCGGTTCTCAGTGAGGCGCTTTCGCAGCCCCTGACGCCCGCTACCTCAGAGCCACAGGCCACTTCCGACTCCCACGTGGAGCCGACTGGCCCTCTGGAAACTCCAAGGTATTGGATCCTCTGAAACTATTCCCTCAGATGGGTCCAGAGCCGCTGTGCAGGCATCGGCTTCTGAGGGTGTTTTCAGACCAACTCGATTATATGTAAAGCCATCTTTGGCTTCCAAGCCAAAGACTAAAGCAGCTCTAAAGACAAACATGTACAGCATTCTCCTGGACAGGCTTGCATGCCTAAAAAACAAATGCTCAAAATGGCCAAAGACCTTATTACTTTGATCAGGGGTTCCCATCCCCCTCCTGATAAGAGGCCTAGGCAAGAGACGGAATATGAATCTTCAGATCACGTTTCCATTTCCTCTGATTCCTCCTCTGATCAGGAATACTCTCTCCTTCTTATGAGGATTCTGATGCTGAAGAATCTATTCCTTCAGCTTCTCCTCCACAATATTTCTCCTTTGGGGAAACCCTGCATACCATGAGGGAGCACTTTCATTGGGAGAGCCAGGATTACTCAGAATCTAAGAAAAGGCTCAGAGATTTTCTTTTACTTCCTCAGCACTGGCCCCTTGCTATTCCCCCTGATGTCCTTCAAGGATGCATCTGCAGTCCTTACAAATGGGTTGTCCTGTCATCAGGCAGCCCTTCGGTCGGCCGGATTCCAAAGTCTGGGTCTGGCTTCGGCTGGTGTCGCACTTCACCCGACGTCATTGCGGCAGTTTTCGGGTATAAAGGCATCAGCCGACGCCATTTTCCTCAGTGTTTTTTGCCGCGTGGCGCCCGAAGCAGAAGCTGTTCGCAAGTGCCGGTCGGTCAGATCCAGAGATTACTCCTTCTACTCCCAAGACTTCTATAAAGCTAAGTACCCCGTTGGGGACTCTTTCTTGCCTCAGCCGATGTCAGAGAAAGTTAATAACTGTTTATCTTGTGGGAAACAAATACCTCATAAGGATTTCCTCTCCTATTGCATACATTGTTTAGGCCCAGACCACGACGTAGCAGCTTGTCTAGCCTGTGCTTCTTTTTACCGGCGGACGCTGAGACGTCGCTCGGACTTTGCTGAACAGATTTTCGGCTCCGATTTTGCCTACATTATGGCGTCGGATCCTCCGACTATGCAAATAACTAAAAAACGCAAAGAAAAGGACCGACACTCGCGGTCCGCGGTTTCGGCTGAAACCACGGCCGAGCAAGCGGTTCTTTCTTCAGCCGATAACTTGCCTTCTACCGAGGCCTCTTCTATTCTGGTAGAAACGGCTTCTGAAATCCAGCCTTCTGTTGCGATTTCACAGGATTTATCAGACACCATCCCATATGCTTTATTTGGCACAGGATCTCATCACTTTAATCCGTGGATCCCAGCCTCATCCAGACAGGGCCTCTCTCCCTCCTCCAGAAAAGAGGCCTAGAGCAGAGCCCCCTGAGCCAGTAGCCACAGATGATTCTTCTGATAATTCAGAACACTCAGATCCTCCTGAGGCTTCTTATTCTCCTTACGAAGACTCCGATGCTGAGGAGTCCATCCCTTCAGCCTCTCCTCCTGAGGAATTTTCCTTTGGGGAAACCTTGCATGCTATGAGGGAACAATTCCAGTGGCAGGGCCAAGATTTCTCAGACTCAAGAAAAAGGCTTAGGACCTTTCTACACTTACCACAGCATAGACCTTTAGCTATTCCTCCAGTTCTATCTGTTGTTGATGATGCATTTAATGATGCTTGCACTTCTCCTGATACTTTACCTCCGGCTCCTGCTAAACCAGATAGGTACTACAGGGTCCCGGACACTCATCACCACTTATATAAGGCCCTTTGCAGATCCAGAGACTATCTCCCAGGGCCCTAAAGCTGTAGCAGCTACTTCTAAAACCCTCCCTCTGAAAGGGATTCCAGGTCCTTAGAGATGGGGTAAAAGTTTACACCTCTGCTACTTTGTCAGCTAGAGCTTTGAACTGCCAATTTCATATGATTCAATATCAAGAGTTTATGCTTGACCAGTTGACTAAAAAGCTGTCCTCTGAAGAATCTTTAGATAAAAAGTATGTTCAAGAAATGTTACATAACATTCAGCAGGTTAGTAACCATTCTTTAAAATGTGGCTATGATGCACTGGAGGCTTCCTTTAGATCAGCCATGATGGGCACAGTTATCAGGAGGCATGCATGGTTGAAAGAACAGGCATTACCAGACCATATCAAATCTAAGCTTTTGGATGCACCTATGGACAAGGTCAATTTATTTGGTGCCCCCGCACAGCAGGTTCTGAAAAAGATGGAAGAGAAAGCAAAATCTGTGCAAACAGTAAAAGATTTCTTACAAGTTCAACCTCCAAGGTTTAGCAGGAATTGGCCCTCCAAGAATTGGTCCTTTCCGGAGTCCTCTAAGACACAAAGAGGCAGGAATAGGCTCTAGAGGCAGAAACCAATCCAGAGGTGCCTACAGGGGTCGCCAGTGGCAGGGTAACAACCAACGAGGCACGGACACAGCCACCACCACTACAACAACTCAATCACAGTGACTTGGCGGTGGCACCGCCTACCAGGGAACAACTAGAAGCACCCTTAGGCAGAAAGCTAACCTTATTTTCAAGAAACTGGCACTGCATTACAAGAGAAAATGGATTTTGCAAACTATAGACCAAGGTTACAGGTTCCATTTCCATACTCTACCAGGAAAGAGAGGAATGCCAAACCTACCACCTACTCAAAGGGCAGAAGCTCTAAAACAAATATCTCAATTATTAAGAATGAGAGCTGTGGAAAAGGTACCATCTATGGAGCAAGGGAAGGATTTTACTCCAGGCTCTTCCTGGTACCAAGAAAAGAAAACAAATGGAGGCCTATTCTAGATCTGTCCGCTCTAAACACATTCCTCATTGTTCCAAAATTCAAAATGCTGACTCTACAGCAGCTTCTTCCCATGCTGGGCAAGGAGTCTTGGCTGGTAACTCTAGATCTCAAGGAGGCATACCTGCACGTCCCCATAAGACCAATTTGCAGAAGATACCTCAGATTTCTTGCAGGATCAGAGCATTATCAATTCTCAGCATTGCCCTTTGGCTTATCTACTTCGCCCAGAGTGTTCACGAAATGCCTGGCATCAGTAATCGCTCATTGCAGACTTCAGGGAATTCAAATCTATCCCTACCTGGACGACTGCCTGATACAAGCGGACAACAAAAACAAATTAACAGAAGACTTACAAAGAGTCATCTATCTGCTACAAGCCCTGGGATACACAGTCAATACAAAAAAGTCAAGGCTGATTCCATCCCAAATAATAACCTTTCTGGGTGCAGAACTGGACACATCAAAACAAATGGCATTTCTAACTGCAGAAAAGAAAGAACAACTTCCTCTCTACTTCTTGGCATTAACAAAGCAGAGCCACCTAACTGCAAGAAAAGTGTTACAAGCTCTAGGCTTCATGGCATCCTGCATAATTCTGGTCCCTCATGCCAGGCTTCATATGAGAAAGCTACAGTGGTACCTAAAAAATTTGTGGTCTCAGCACATGCACAGCCTGGAAACCAAAATCCCAATGATCCCCTGAAGCAGGAGTTCTTATGGTGGGCTCAGGCCTGTCAATCAAACACAGGACTGTCCTTCAGCAAAAGTCATCCAAGACAAACTATCACGACAGATGCCTCAGACCTCGGTTGGGGGGCACACATGATGGACAAGTGCATTCAAGGCCTATGGACTCAAGACCAACTGCATCTGCACATAAACCTAAAAGAAATGATGGCAGTAAAATTGGCAATCCAGGCGTTCAGACCTGTTCTCCACGAAGGCCAGCTGTTGATAAGGACAGACAACACCACAGTTATGTGGTACATCAACAAACAGGGAGGCACACACTCATACCCCTTATGCCGGCTGGCACTAGACCTATGGGATGTGGCTCTGGGTTACAACCTTCAGTTACAGGCAATTTATGTACCAGGGAAGGAAAACATTCTAGCAGACATATTAAGCAGAACTACAACAGATGCCCACGAATGGATGCTGCATCCGGACATCTTCAAAGACATCACAAGAAAATGGGGATTACCACAAATAGACTTGTTTGCATCCCCATACAATCACCAGTTGAAGAAATTCTGCACAAGGACTTACCACCCACTTGCTTGGAAGGTGGACTCCCTATCTTTCAGTTGGAAAACCTGACAGCATCGCATTCCCACCACTTCCTTTGATGCACAAGGTGCTTCTCAAGATCAAAGAGGAACGTCCGAGGATCATTCTGATAGCCCCAGACTGGCCAAGACAACATTGGTACCCACTACTGAGGAGCATGTCCAGGGAACAAATATGGAAACTACCACTGATCCCATTACTGCTGACACAGAACAACTACAACATTCTGCATCCAAGCCTAAAAACTCTGCAGCTAACTGCCTGGAACATTACATGACAGAAATTAACCCAAATTTATCCCAAAGGGTTAAGGACATAATCCTGGAGGCTCGTAGACCTTCAACAAGAAAGAATTATGCAGCAAAATGGAAAAGATATCTCATCTGGAGTGCTGCAAAAGGGCAAGATGTGACACTGGTGAACATAGCCAACGTCCTGGAGTACTTGGCTGAGCTCTACCACACAGGCCTGTCCTATTCCTCCATTAAGATACATGCATCAGCTATTTCAGCACAGTACAGCTTGGATCCTCCTGTCTTCTCATCCTCTGCTCAGACAGTTTCTGAGGGAATTAAAATGTAAAACCTCCCAGGAAACCTCCATTGCCAGCATGGGACTTGAACTTTGTGCTAGAAAAACTGACTCTGCCTCCTTTCGAGCCAGCAGCTACAGCAGACTTACAATACTTATCCTGGAAGACTGCCTTCCTGCTGGCAATAACTTCAGCAAGAAGGGTCTCTGAACTACAAGCATTAATGGCAGTACAACCCTTCCTGATCTTCCATCAAGATAGTGTGTCCATGAGAACAAATCCTACATTTATGCCTAAGGTGGTATCCAGGGTCTCTTTAAATCAGGCTATCCACCTTCCTACATTCTACCCCAATCCACAGAACAGGGGAGAAAAGCTCTTACATACCTTGGATGTACACAGGCAATTACGCTACTACCTGGACAGGACAAAAAACAATAGAAAAACTGACCAGCTTCTGGTAGCTTATGCAACAGGAAAAGAAGGAAAACCAATTTCTAAACAGACAATCTCCAAATGGATAGGAAATTGCATTAGACTTTGTTACTCCTACCATGGAAAGAAAACTCCAGAGAACATCAGGCCTCACTCCACAAGGGCCACAGCCACTACCACAGCTTTCTTCACGAGGAGTGGCTACCAAGGACATTATAGAGGCTGCTACTTGGACCTCCGTGCATACATTTGCCAAGCATTATAACTTACCTCTATACTCTAGATCCCGTGCTGGCTTTGCCACTGCTGTTTTGCAAGGGATCCTGACTACACCATAATCTATTCTCATTTCCTCCTCCCTAGCTTAGCTATGGTATTCTACCCATTTGTAAGGACTGCAGATGCATCCTTGAAGGACATAGTACAGTTTTGTACCTACCATAAATGTAGATGTCCGAGAGGAATGCATCTGCAGTCAGGATTACCCACCCTCCTTCCCCTCTGAGGTACTCCTAGGGTACTTACCAATCTTCAGCTAGCTTGAGGTGGATCTATTATGGTGTATTTGTTTGTATATATGTACATACATGTTTATTTTGTGTGTTTGCTCTCTACTATTTGGAAACTTTGGCATTTATCCAAATTTAGCCTACCAAGAGGGCACCTGGGGCAAGAAACACTGAGGAAAATGGCGTCGGCTGATGCCTTTATACCCGAAAACTGCCGCAATGACGTCGGGTGAAGTGCGACACCAGCCGAAGCCAGACCCAGACTTTGGAATCCGGCCGACCGAAGGGCTGCCTGATGACAGGACAACCCATTTGTAAGGACTGCAGATGCATTCCTCTCGGACATCTACATTTATGGTAGGTACAAAACTGTACTTTCTGGACTTTGTAGATTATGTTTTTACAGAGTCCGGCCTTTCTCCAGACTCTATACCCCCTGCACCAGTAAAGCCAGACAGATACTACAGGGTCCCATATTCCCATATATTTCTTTATAAAAACCCTGCTGCTGACCCAGAAACCATATCTCAGGGTCCTAAGGGAGTCGAAGCTTCCACTGCTAAAAACCCTGTCCCCTCTGATAGGGATTCAAGGGTACTGGACAGATTGGGGAAAAAGTTTACACTTTGGCTACTTTGGCTGTAAGGGCCTTAAATTGTCAATTTCATATGCTTAAATATTAGCAATACCTAATGTCACTATTAAAACAGAAAATGTTGACTAACTCTGAATGTCCTGAAAACAAGGAAATGCAGGATTTATTGCATGCAGCTGAACAAGTGGGAAAACATACTTTCCAATGTGGTTTTGATTCTTTGGAGGCCTCTTGTAGGGCCGCTGTAACGGGTTCTGTGATTAGGAGGCATGCCTGGTTAAAGGAATAGAATCTGCCTGATCATGTTAAAGCAAAATTATGAGATGCTCCATTACAGCATGATACTTTGTTTGGTGTTAAGGCAGAAGAGGTGTTGAAGAAAATGGAGGATGAAGCTAATTCTATGCAGACAGTTAAGGAGTTCTTACAGGTACAACCACCTAGATTTAGCAGGAACTGGCCTTCAAAAAATTGGTCCTTTCCAGTGTCAGACAGACCACAAAGAGGCAGGTACAGATGCCCTAGAGGCAGATCCCAGCCCCAAGGCTCATACAGGCCTAAGCAATGGGGTGCTTCTACATACAAAAGTGGAGAAGACAAATCTCAACCTTATAGGAAACAGTCCCAATGACTTTCCTCAACCAGTAGCAAGCACTTACTTTTACAAGCTCCTTTAGGGGGAAGACTGGCACTGGCACATGATCACCCAGGACAAATGGGTCTTGAATATAGTGTCTCAGGGCTACAAGTTCCACTTTCAAACCCTGCAAAAGGCAAGAGGCATGCCAGACCTGCCACACAATCAATGGGCAGAGGCACAAAAGCAAGTTTTATCCCTCATGGACAATGGGGGCCATTCATCGAGTACCACTACAGGAGCAGGGACAAGGATTTTACTCACGACTTTTCTTGGTACCCAGAAAGGACAAAGCCTGGAGACCAATACTGGACCTGTCTATTCTAAACACTTTTCTGGACATTCCAAAATTCAGGCAATAACTTCAGCAAGAAGAGTCTCAGCATTACAGGCACAAATGGTGGTTGAACCTTTTATAATTTTCCATCCGGACAGGGTTTCTCTGAGGACAAACCCAACATTTATGCCTAAGGTAATGTCCATTGTGGCTCTTAATCAAACAATTCATTTGCCTACCTTTTATCCGAACCCACAGAATAAGGGGGAGAGACTTCTACATTCTGTGGACATAGACAGCTACGCTTCTACTTGGACAAAACTAAAGCTTTCTGAAAATCTGAGCAACTCTTAGTGGCATATGCTGCAGGATCTCGAGGAAAAGCAATCTCAAAGCAGACAATTTCCAAATGGATAGCCCACTGCATTCGTTTCTGCTATTCTCAACATGGCAAGTCTGTGCCTAAGGGCATCAGGCCACACTCAACCAGAGCAGCAGCCTTCCTCAGAGGAGTACCAACTAAGGACATTTTGGAGGCTGCAACTTGGACTTCAGTGCACACTTTTACAAAGCACTACCACTTACCTCTTTACTCTAAATCTAGAGCAGGCTTCGCCACTGCAGTTCTGCAGGGCCTCATAGCCACTCCTAATTCTATTTAGGCCCAGCCAACCTCAGCTTTGGGATTCAACCCAAGAGTAATGACTGCAACAGTGAAACACTATGAACATAGTACAGTTACCATAAATGTAGATGTTTGAATGTATTCACTGTTGCAGTCCACGTTACTCACCCACCGTCCCCCTTTTCGTTGCTGGGGCTTATCTGCACTTCTCTACTATACTACCTATGTGGTATATTTGCTTGTAGATGTAGAATGTTTTAATCTGAAGTAGTTAACTTCATTTGTGCAGTGGGATTCGGATCTGACCTCGGATCCGAGCCGGCAGTTTTCAACAGCTTTAGATCCAAGCTCCGAGCTCCTCCCCCTTCCCATAATCCCCTGCCAACCCTGACTGACCTCAGATCTATTTTGCCGCGGTTTACTTCACTTGATCCTGAGTTCCAGGCGTTTTTCGTCCATTTTGTGAGAAAATTTAACTTGTCTATCCCTTTTTCCTTAACTCTTGGTGTGACTGTGTTTTTCAGGTCCCTTATCCCTTAGAACCATCTTAGTTTAATTTATTTTGTTCCATATTCTAATCTCCCCCTTCCTTCGTGGTTCCATCAGGGTTGTGTGTGTGTGTTTGGGGCCTAGTGTGTGTGCTTTTTACCTTCTAGAATGTCTGAGGCCCCAAAGTTAGTGTTTTCCAAGTGCACCGAGTGTGGCCATAAGCTGTCCCCAGCGGATGGCCACACTCTCTGTGTGTGATGTGCCTTGGGGTTGAACACCTGTCCTCTGGTTGTACCATCTGTGCAACGTTCAACCCCAGGGCACTCGACCGGAGGTCTAAGCTGATTCTGGCGGGTCTTCTGCCCCTGGACTCTGCTTCTACCTCCGGTCCTCCCGTGGCTTCCGCTGTGGCGGCTGCCACTCTTGCTTCCCTCCCCTCCGGCCGGGACTCAACCTCCCGCCTTAGGCCCGGAGGAGAGGGAGGCTAGGAAAGAGAGGAGGAAGGAGAAGCACCACAAGCGGCGGGCCGAGGCCTCCGCTTCGGCCCCCACCTGGCTAAGCGGGCTTCTCCCTCCTGGACTTCTGGGTCATCTCCTTCACTGATCCGGTCCCCGTGCTTTTCACCAGGTCCTGAGGAGGAGACCCGATCTCCGTCGAGGTCATCGAGGCGGCACTCCCGCCCCGGTGGCCTCGTCAAGATCTACCTGAAGTCTCAACGATGCAGATTTGGACCGGATGATTAGAAGATTCCTCCAGGCCCAACTGCAGATGGGAGTGCTCCTGCCTCCCCCCTGTCCGGGGGGGAGGTTGACCCCCTTCTTTGCCCCGATAGCTCCTTCTCCGTTTCCCGGGTTCGGAGTCTTCGGAGCCAGGCAGCCTTGGAGCCGGGGGTGTGTCAGCGCCGATAGTCTCTGGTACTTAGGCGCCGACACTTCCCTCGAGTATGTTGGGTGCATTTTCTTTGGATCTGAGCTCTCTGAGCCGAGGGCTGAGCTTCGGATCCGGCGGTATCGGTATGTCTTCGGCCACGTCCAGGTCGGAGCATGCTGATCCATCTGATCCGATCGCTTCGGCGCCGGCTCCGATCCGTCCGTCTGATCAGAGGAAGGGTCTGCTCTCGGATTCCAGAGAGAGCAGCTCTCCCTCGGCATTCGACAATGTGGAGAGGGTTCTGTCGAGGGATTCCAGGCCCCTGGCCCTTGCCACAGCTCCACCCTGCACTCCTTCTCAGTTGGGTCCGACTTCCATCACCTGGCCCCAGGGACAGCCTGCTCTGACATCCCAGGTAGTTCCATTGGAACAAGACGTTGCTGGTGAGACCTCTTTGGACAGCCCCCTCGAAGAGGTTCCTCACAAGCGAAGGTGCAAGAGGAGGCACCTGGACTCCTCCAAGTCCTTGACTGAGGACACGGATTTGGAGGAAGGGGAAGGCTCCCCAAGATCACCCCCCTCAGATGTCTCATTTGGTGACATCATGGAGATGCTCAGAATAAGGGGGGGGGTGGACTGCCCCAAAGCCTACCTCGGACGAATCCGTGTTCCTGGAGGCATTTGAAGCAGACCAGTCTACCTCTTGGGTGTCCCGGCCGACCCCTGGTAGACTTGATTACTACCAGGGCGTGGAAGGAGCCGGGCACTGTGGAGCCAGTCCCCAAGTGCCCGGACAAGATTCTCAGCCCACCCTCCGACAAATCCCACTGGAGCAAAGGCCCCCCTGTAGATGCCATGTTGGTGGCGGTGGCCACCAAGAGGGAACTTGCTCAGGAGAGTCCCTCGGTTCATCCCCTGAGCAAGGAATCTCGGTCGATGGACCGCCTAGGGAAGCGGGTGTTTAGTTGGGCTACCTTCTCTGTGAGGTCGCTGAACTACATGGCACATGTGCTCCAACTGCAGCGGGACCTTATCAGAGTACGCTGCGTCACCCCCCCCCCAGTCCATGTCGGCGGAGGACAAACAATTGCACTCCACCCGGATGGCCACTCTACGATCCATATCTAACACCTCTGCGGCTACTGTCTCATGCCACGGAAGGAGCCGCTAGAGCCAGCGGAGCGGGCCTCGTTACGAGAAGTCAGGCCTGGCTCCGGCACTGTGATTTTGCGGAACCCTTTAAGGCGCCTTTCGCTAATGCCCCTTTTGATGGTTCTGCCCTCTTTGGCAAAACCGTGCAAGATACTTTGGTCCAGAACGAAAAGGACAGGAAGACGTCTGCCGTCTGAGTCAGCTTCTCTGCACCCCAGAGGTCCTTCTCTAAGAACCAAAAGGGACAGAAGAAGATGTGGTTCCGGAAGTCGCAACAGTCCCGTCCCGCTCCGGACTCCCAGCCCTTCCGAGGCAGAGGAGGGCAGGGTAGATGCCACCCTAGAGGCAGAGGAGGCCCGCGGAACTTTGGATCCAGAGAACCCTTTTCGGACCAACCTACGCAACACCTCTGAGGGGTTGTCCGACTGCTCCACTCTGGAGGCAGTCAGGAGGCGTTTCTCGAAGCACCCAGCAGCTTGGGAGTCCATCACGACAGACCGCTGGGTGCTTCGCATCATATCCAGAGGATATCAGATTCCCTTTTCTCGTTACCCACGCAGCCCCAGATACCTCCCCGATGTCCCACCCGATCAGAGGGAGGCTGCTGCAATGGAAATGCAACATTTGCTGGAAAAAAGAGCCATCCAACACATTCCCCCAGACCAGTGCGGGTCCGAGTTTTACTCCAGGTTCTTCTTGGTGCCAAAAAAGACGGGGGACTTAAGACCAATCCTCGACCTCTCTTCCCTGAATCTGTCAGTAACCAAAGAGAAGTTCCGCATGGTCACTCTTCAATCCATTCTCCCCCTTTTACGGGAGAATGATTGGATGTGCTCTATAGACCTCAAGGATGCGTACTACCACATTCTGATGGGCAGGCGATCCAGGAGGTTCCTCCGCTTCCGGCTAGGAGCCAGTCATTACCAATTCAGGGTCCTCCTCTTTGGTCTCACCACAGCCCCCAGGGTGTTCACCAAAGTGTTAGCAGTGATAGTGGCCCACCTGAGGCTCCATGGAATTCAGGTCTTCCCCGTACCTGGACGACTGGCTCCTGACCACCCCGACAAGGCATCTACTCTGTGCAGCCAGAAACTACTTTTAGTCTAGCTCCCCGGCTGGGAATCACCATCAACATAGAGAAGTCGTCTCTTACTCCGTCTCAGACCATAGACTTCATAGGGGCCCGATTAGACACGAACAAACTCCTAGCTTTCTTGACCTCAGACCGGCTACTAACCCTGAGGCTACATGTGCAAGCCATTCTGCAATCTCCAGCTCCCCCGGCGGAATTGGTCCTGAGGGCTCTTGGCTCGATGGCGGCAGCAATCAACCTATTGCCAGTGGCACGTTTGAACATGAGGGTCTTACAATGGACCCTTCAGGTGCAGTGGTCCTTTCTTCACTATCCTCTGAGCCATCCCGTTCCACTCAGCAGGGCTTGCAAGAGGGCCCTCCTACGGTGGCTCCAATCCCCGGACCTCCAGCAAGGACGCCCCTTTTCTATGACCCCTCCACTAGCCACGGTAACCACGGATGCCTCCTGCCTCGGGTGGGGGGGCATTGTTCGGGCAGGACAGTCCAAGGCACGTGGGACCTCACGGAGACCTCACTGCATATCAACGTCCTAGAGATGAGGGCAGTGCTGTTAGCGTTGCAAGCACTTCAGGACCTTCTTCCTGTAGGAACAATTGCGATTCAGATGGACAATGTCAGTTGTCTGGTACATCAACAAACCGGGGGGAACCAGGCTTACCACTCTGCCGAGAGGCATGAGGGTGTGGGAATGGGCAATCTCCACCAACCGCTTTCTCATAGCAACGCACATTCCGGGATGGTCCAACATCCTAGCGGACAAACTAACTCGCACCATCCTGTTACCATACGAGTGGTCTCTGAATCCTGAGATATCGAATCGGATTTTCGACAAATGGGGTCAACTCTGTTGCGATCTCTTTGCCTCTCCCTCGAACACAAAATGTTACGACTACTTTGCTCTCAGTTCCCCCTCCGGGGAACTCCCGAGAGACGCTGTGGTGCATGCTTGGCCTCCCAGTGTTTTTTATGCTTACCCTCCTCTTCCCCTGATGCTGAAGTTTCTTCAGAAAGCCAGTCGGTTGGGGAGCAGGATTATCCTCATTGCCCCGTTTTGGCCTCGTCAAACCTGGTTTCCATTACCTTTGGTCTCATCTGGTGAATCCTCCTTGGATTCTGGATGCCAGTCCGGATCTAATATCCCACCTCCTAGATCTCCCAGTCCTGAACCTGGTCAACCTCAAGCTCACAGCTTGGCTGCTCCAGTTCCACTCGTAGCTAGGACTCCCGGCATCTCTTCCCCAGTTAAAACTATTCTAGTAGCAGCGCACAAGCCTTCTACTAGAAAGATCTATAGCAGCAAATGGAAACGTTTCTCCATTTGGGCGGAACGCAAAAATTTGGATCCTTTTTACAGCTCCCTTGCCTGCTGTATTAGACTTTGTCAGGACTGTTCCATCAGGGGGCTAGCTCCTCCACAGTCAAGGTTCAACTAGCAGCTATCTCTCATTATCACGTGGAAATGAACTGGGCCCTTTGATCACCATGAAATTATGCAACACCTTTTTGAAGAGCACCTTTCTGCTCAGACCTCCAGTGAAGGATGTAGTCCCTCCTTGGGATTTAACGCTGGTGCTTCAGGCCTTGACAGCTCCCCCGTTTGAGCCTGCAGCTACAGTAGATCTTAAATTATTGTCATGGAAAACTGCCTTTCTTGTCGCTATTACCTCGGCTCAAAGGGTCTCTGAACTACAGGCCCTCTGTGTAAAACCCCCATACTTGACCTTTCACAAGGATAGAGTTTACCTCAGGACCAATCCCTCCTTTCTTCCCAAGGTTGCCTCCAAGTCTAATATTAACCAGTCCATTAACCTGACTGTCTTTTTTCCTAATCACCATAACAAAGGGGAATACAAATTACACTCATTGGATGTGCATAGACAACTGGATGTGCATAGACAACTTCGCTTCTACATCCAGAGGACATCTGGTCATAGGAAATCCGACCAGTTGTTTGTCTCCTTTGCCATATTTAACTTGGGTAAATCTGTGTCTAAAGTCACACTGTCTAGATGGATTTCACAGTGTATCCTTTTAGCATATGAAAGTTCGGGCATGCCCACACCTCAGGGAGTCAATCCCCACTTTACTCGTTCTGTGTCTACCTCTGTGGCTTTTTGAGCTAGAGTCTCTTTGGATGATATTTGCTCGGCAGCCACTTGGGCCTCATCTCATACCTTTATCAGTCACTATAAATTGGACATTATCTCCAGAGGGAGAGCATCCTTTGGCTCTGCAGTGCTCCGGAACATCTTTCCATGAAGGCCGCCCAAGATTCAGGTAGCTGGGGACTCTGTCCCATAGGTTGCTGCACAAATGAAGTTAACTACTTCAGATTAAGAAGTTATTTATTCACCATAATGTTCCATCTGAGTAGGTAAACTTCATTTGTCAGCAACCGTCCCTCCCTCCTGCCCCCTCACTTGTGAATGTCTTCATACTCTGGTCCATGGGGTTTACCCACTTATCTTGAGAATGATAATTTTATAGCAGTCTCTGCTGTTGGGCAAACTTGATCTGAGGTCAGTCAGGGTTGGCAGGGGATTATGGGTAGGGGGAGGAGCTTGGAGCTTGGATCTAAAGCGGTTGAAAACTGCCGGCTCTGATCTGAGGTCGGATCCGAATCCCATAGGTTGCTGAAATTTACCTACTCAGATGGAACGTTATGGTGAGTACATAACTTCTTATTTTAGTGTATGCTCTTTTATTGTCATAATTTCTTAACCTACCCTTCTGGGGGCACCTGACATCTGGGGCAAGAAAAACTGAAGAAAATGGCATTGGCTGCATCTTTTATACCCCTGGCGCACTGACGTCAGGCAAGAGGTGACAGCAAATGACGCCGGACCAGGACTTTGAAATTCAGGCCGACTGCAACAGTGAATACACACTAACATCTACATTTATGGTAGGTACACAACTGTACTATGTACTGGATCCTACCCAGTTTGGCTTTAAGGGCAGATCCTGCCTCTTAAACCTGGTCGATTTCTTTGAAACAGTCACCAAGGCCATTGACGAGGGGAAGGTGGTCCACACAGCCTACCTGGACCTCGCAAAAGCCTTCGATACAATACCCCACTCGGGCATTATAGATAAGCTCACCAGCTTAAATATAAACCCCTATGTCACTAGATGGGTTGCAAACTGGCTCAAGGACAGAACCCACATGGTTAGAATTGCTGGAGCCATGTCAGACTCCAAACCAGTTACAAGTGGCGTCCCACAAGGCTCAGTCCTGGGACCTCTCTTGTTCGGTATATATTTCTTGGCGGTACAGGCCAGCATGGAAGGACTGTGGCTGACCAAGTACGCAGATGACTGCAAACTGGGCGCCATAATCAACTCTCCAGCCGACACAAGCATCCTCCAAAAGGGCCTCATAAAAACAGACAACTGGTGCCAGAGCCATGGCCTCAAGCTAAACGCCAAAAAGTGTATAGTCATCCCCTTTGGCAAAAACAAAGTGCCCACAAATTACCACATAGGTGGTAATCCATTAAGTACAGAAGAAGTCATTAGGGACCTGGGGACCCAAGTTGATAGCAATCTCTCATTTGACAACCACGTGGCAAAGTGGTTAGAAAAACATTTTATATAGCCCACCTAATCATGAAGGGATTCACATCTAGATCAGGGAGGTCATCGTGCCTCTTTACTCTTCCCTCATCAGGCCCATAATTGAGTACAATGCCCTTTGGGATGTACCTTACCAGACACCTGCAGCAACTGGAAAGACCCCAAAAGTACCTCACCAAGATGATCAAAGGGCTCAAACAGATGCCATATGCTGCCCGGTTAAAGAAACTCCAGCTCTACTCAGTGGCATACAGCCTGCTCAGAGGCGATCTGTGCCTGGCGTATAAAGCCATGTCCAACGGAATTAATGGACATGCTGCACCTCAGAAAATCCAAATCCCATCGAGCTCGCTGGCCGAGAGACTTGAACCTCAGCACTGAAATAAATAGGACATGCTGGAGAGACAGATTCATAACCCAGGGACTCCCTTCACTCTGGAATAAAATCCCAGTCCAGGTTAGGCAGAGTCCCACATTGACTCTCTTCAAGAGGAATCTTGATGAGTGGATGGGAGATCGTAGGTTTACCCCGGCTATCACTTCTGTGTCACTGTTAGACAGAGGCACTGTATACTAACCTCAAAAAAAGGCATAGCAAAATTAATTTAAAATGGGTGGCGAAAGCCAAACACACTCTGGCTAGGCTTATAAATGCCCTAGGGCAGATAGCCTAGTATGAACCTATGAACCTATGTGTACACTTGCCTTAAATGTAGATGTTCGAGTGTATTCATTGTTGCAGTCAATTTTTCCCGCCTGCCCATCTCCCTTTCATTCTGGAGATGTCCTTCATGGATGCATCTGCAGTCATAACAACTGGGTTGTCCTGTCGTCAGGCAGCCCTTCAGTCGGCCGGATTCCAAAGTCCTTGTCCGGCTTCGGCTGATGTCGCACTTCACCCGACGTCATCTCTGTTGGCCTTCGGGTATAAAGGCATCAGCCGGCGCCATTTTCCTCAGTCTTTCTTGTAAGCAGAAGCTGTTCGCAAGTGCGGTCGGTCGGATCCAGAGATTACTTCTACCGAATACTACTTGAAGACTTCTAAAGCTAAGGCACTGGGGACTCTTTCTTGCCTCAGCCGATGTCAGAAAAAGTTAATAATTGTTTAACCTGTGGGAAACAAATACCTCATAAAGATTTCCACTCTTATTGCCTGCCTTGTTTAGGCCCAGCCCACGACGTAGCAGCCTGTTCGGCCTGTGCTTCTTTCAACCGGCTTAGGCGTCGGTCGGAGTTTGCAGAACAGTTTTCGGTTCTGATTTTGCGTACATTATGCCGTCGGATCCTCCGACTACCCAATCTGCCAAAACCCAAAGATAAAGACCGACACCGCGTCCGCGGTTTCGGCGAAACCATGGTTAAGCAAGAGTGTCTCAGTTTCGAAACCGAAAACTGATCAAAGTACAGCTGAATCTATCTCTACAACTGAGGCCCTGCTACCACTCTTGAATCGGCCTCAGAAATTTTATCCACTACGGTGGTTGCCACTGACTTATCAGACACCATTCCCTTGGATGTCTCTACCCCAGCACGTGGTGCTGCTAGGCCTCCAGCAGCCATGTCCATTAAGGCCTTCGCCAGGGCTAAAGCAGCCAAGACTACTAAAACAGTGCCTGTTAAACCCCCTACAACCAGGCCCTCTTCTAGTTCTCAAATGCTTACTTTGGCAGAAGATTTAATTTCATTAATTAGAGGATCTCAATCTCACCCAGACAGGGCCTCTCAGCCCCAGAGAAGAGACCTAGGGCAGAGCCCCCTGAGCCAGTGTCCTCTGATGATTCTGCTGATGAATCAGACATAACTGACCAGCCAGAGGCTCCTTTCTCCAATTTTGAAGACTCTGATGCTGAAGAATCCATTCCAGCTGCTTCCCCACCAGAAGAATTCTCCTTTGGGGAAACCTTACATGCCATGCGAGCAGTTCCAATGGCAGCAACAGGATTTTCAGACTCCAGAAAAGACTTAGGACCTTTCTGCACCTTCCACAGCACAGGCCCTTAGGCTATACCTCCTGTTCTCTCTGTGGTGGATGATGCTTTCAATGATGTCTGCTCCGCTCCAGATTCTTTACCCCCAGCCCCTGCCAAACCAGACAGATTTTACAGGGTGCCAGATACTCCTCACCACCTTTACAAGGCCCCACTTGCAGACCCCGAAACTATATCCCAGGGTCCCAAGGCAGTAGCCGCGACCATAGCTAAAAACCTATTCCTTCTGAAAGGGAAGCAAGGTCATTAGACAGATGGGGTAAAAGGTCTACACTTCAGCTACTCTTTCAGCTAGAGCTTTAAACTGTCAGTTTCACATGATACAATACCAAGAGTTTATGCTTGATCAGTTAACTAAAAAGCTAACCACTGATGAATCTCTTGATAAGAAATATGTTTAGAAATGGTAAATAACATACAACAGGTTAGTAACCATTCCTTAAAATGTGGCTATGATGCACTGGAGGCTTCATTTAGGTCTGCCATGACTGGCACAGTGATAAGAAGGCATGCATGGCTAAAGGAGCAAGCTTTACCGGATCATGTTAAAGCTAAGTTGCTAGATGCTCCTATGGATCAGACAAGTTTGTTTGGTACACCTGCCCAGCAGGTTATGAAGAAAATGGAAGAAAAGGCAAAATCTGTTCAAACGGTTAAAGATTTCTTGCAGGTTCAACCCCCAAGGTTTAGCAGGAACTGGCCTGCCAAAAATTGGTCCTTTCCTGACTCCACAAGATCTCAAAGGGGCAGGAATAGACGTTCCAGAGGCAGAAACCAATCCAGAGGAGGTGCCTACAGAGGACGACAGTGGCAAGGAAACAACAGAGGCAAAGACACAACCACTGCCACTACATCAACACAACCACAGTGACTTAACCCTAACCGCCTACCAGGGAACAAATAGCAGCTCCTCTAGGCGGAAAGTTAACCTTATTTTCAAAGAACTGGCACTACATAACAAAAGACAAGTGGATTTTACAAACCATAGATCAAGGTTACGGTTCCACTTCCACACTTCACCAGTCAAAGAGGAATGCCAAATCTACCTCCAAATCAAAAACAGAGGCTCTACAACAGATAATGGAGTTAGCAAATATGAGAGCTGTGGAAAGAGTGCCAACAGCAGAGCAAGGAAAGGGTTCTACTCCAGACTATTCCTAGTTCCAAGAAAGGAAAAAGTTGGAGACCAATTTCGACATGTCCACCTTAAATACATACATCATTGTCCCAAAATTCAAAATGCTGACCCTACAGCAACTTCTTCCCATGCTGGGCAAGGAGTGTTGGCTGGTAACTCTAGATCTCAAGGAGGCATACCTGCACGTCCCCATTCGACCAATCTGCAGAAGATACCTCAGATTTCTTGCAGGATCAGAGCACTATCAATTCTCAGCATTGCCCTTTGGCTTATCTACTGCCCAGAGTATTCACAAAATGCCTGGCATCAGTAATCGCCATTGCAGACTACAGGGAATTCAAATTTACCCATACCTGGGCGACTGCCTGCTACAAGGGACAACAAAAGCAAGCTGACAACAGATTTACAAAGGGTCATTTACTTGCTACAAGCACTGGGATACACAGTCAATTTACAAAAGTCAAGGCTGATACCATCCCAAACAAGGCCATTCCTGGGCTGAATTGGACACAGTAAAACAAATGGCATTCCTAACTACAGAAAAACAAAAGAACTCCCTCTTTACTTCTTGGCACTAACAAAACTGAACAAGTTAACAGCAAGAAAAGTACTGCAGGCCTTGGGCTTCATGGCATCATGCATAATCTTGGTCCCATTTGCCAGACTACATATGAGAAAACTACAGTGGTACCTAAAGAATTTATGGTCCCAACACAGACACAGCCTAGAAACAGAAATCCCACTAATTCCATGTTTAAAACAGGAGTTCCTATGGTGGGCTCAGGCATGCCAGTCAAACCCAGGCCTACCCTTTCGCAGATGTCAAGCAAGCCAGACCATCACAACAGACGCTTCAGACCTAGGATGGGGGGCCCACATGCTGGACAAATGCGTGCAAGGATTGTGGACACAGGATCAACTTCACCTGCACATCAACCTAAAAGAAATGCTGGCAGTAAAACTGGCAATCCAAAAGTTCAGACCATTTCTCAAAGAGGGCCAGTTGATAAGGACAGACAACACCACAGTCATGTGGTACATCAACAAACAGGGAGGCACTCATTCATACCCCCTATGCAGAATGACTTTGGAACTGTGGACCCTGGCACTCAGCTACAACATCCAGTTACAAGCAATATTTGTACCGGGAAAAGAAAATACTCTAGCAGACATATTAAGCAGAACCACATCGGATGCCCACGAATGGAAGCTGCACCCGGACATCTTCAAGACCATCTCAAAGAAATGGGGAATGCCTCACATAGATCTATTCGCATCACCTCTCAATCACCAGCTCAAAAAATTCTGCACAAGGACATTCCACCCACTAGCATGGAAAGTGGGTTCGCTCTCCTTCAGCTGGAAAGGCCTAACAGCATATGCATTCCCACCTCTTCCCTTGATACACAAAATACTACTAAAAATCAAGGAAGAACATCCAAGGATAATCCTGATAGCTCCAAACTGGCCAAGACAACACTGGTACTCACTGCTGAGGAGCATGTCTCGGATCAATATGTGGCCAATACCCCTGATGCCTTTGATGTTAACTCAGAACAACTACAGCATCATACATCCAAACCTAAAAACGTTGCAACTGACTGCATGGAACATCACATAGCAGCAGCTAATCCAGAACTTTCCCAAAGAGTTAAAGACATTATTCTTGAAGCACGCAGACCTTCAACAAGAAGGAACTATGCTGGAAAATGGAAAAGGTTTGTCATTTGGAGTACTGAAAGAGGAAAAGATGTGTCAAACATAGATATGCCTAACATTCTCGAGTATCTGGCCGAACTTCTTCATTCAGGCCTGTCCTACTCCTACATCAAGATACATGCATCAGCTATTTCAGCAGAATACAGCTTTGATCCACCTGTTTTTAAGACTCCTTTGCTCAGGCAGTTCCTCAGAGGAATCAAGAATGTAAAACCTCCAAGGAAACCACCATTACCAGCTTGGGACTTAAACTTTGTGCTAGAAAAGTTGACACTATCACCCTTTGAACCAGCAGCAACAGCAGACCTACAACACCTGTCATGGAAAACTGCTTTCCTACTGGCAATTACTTCAGCAAGGAGGGTTTCAGAACTACAGGCCTTAATGGCAGTGCAACCCTTCCTAATCTTCCACCAAGATAGAGTGTCCATGAGGACTAATCCTACATTTATGCCTAAGGTGGTATCCAGAGTGTCTTTAAACCAGGCAATCCACCTACCTACCTTCTTTCCCAACCCACAAAACAGAGGGAAAGAATACTGCATACCTTGGATGTACATAGACAGCTACGCTACTACTTGGACAGAACAAAAGTAGCAGAAAGACTGACCAACTTTGTGTGGCCTATGCAACAGGAAGGGAAGGAAAAGCTATTTCCAAACAGACAATCTCCAAATGGATAGGAAATTGCATACGATTCTGTTACTCCTTCCATGGAAAATCAATTCCACAGAACATAAGACCTCATTCTACAAGGGCAACAGCCACTACCACAGCCTTCTTACGAGTGGCAACCAAAGACATTATTGAGGCGGCTACTTGGACCTCCGTGCATACATTTGCCAAGCATTATAATTTGCCTCTATATTCCAGATCCCGAGCAGGGTTTGCCACTGCTGTACTGCAAGGGATCCTAAACACACCATAATCTACTTTTATCCTCCTCCCCTAGTTGGCTGTGGTATTCTACCCAGTTGTTATGACTGCAGATGCATCCATGAAGGACATAGTACAGTTTTGTACCTACCATAAATGTAGATGTCCGAACTGGATAGCATCTGCAGTCAGGATTACCCTCCCTCCTTCCCCTCTGTGGTACTCCTGGGATGTTTACCCTCCTAATAGCTAGCTGGTGGGGGGGAGTCTTTTATGGTGTATTTGTTTGTATATATGTACATACATGCTTATATTTGTGTTTACCTCTATCTTTTTGGAAACATTGGCATCTATCCAAATTTTAGCCTTCAAGAGGGCTACTGGCATCTGGGGCAAGAAACACTGAGGAAAATGGCGTCGGCTGATGCCTTTATACCCGAAGGCCAACAGAGATGACGGGTGAAGTGCGACATCAGCCGAAGCCGGACCCGGACTTTGGAATCCGGCCGACTGAAGGGCTGCCTGACGACAGGACAACCCAGTTGTTATGACTGCAGATGCTATCCAGTTCGGACATCTACATTTATGGTAGGTACAAAACTGTACTTTTCTTTCCTTCTCTATCTTCTACAACCTATGTGGTGTATTTGCTTGTAGATGAAGGTAAAGTTTATATTGATGCATGTATATGTAGTTTTTATATATATATTGTTGCTACCTTTTTGGGTTTTTGGGGGCACCTGACGTCTGGCGCAAGAAAAACTAAAGAAAATGGCGTTGGCTACTTGTTTTATACCCCTGATGACCTGACGTTGTGGAAGAGGAGACCGCAACCGACGCAGGACCCAAGACTTTGAAATTCAGGCTGACTGAGGGCAACCTGCCAGCAGATTACCCAAATGTAATGACTGCAACATGTAATACACTCTAACATCTACATTTATGGTAAGTGTACAAACTGTACTTTTCTGTATCCCACATTGTGTGCTTCTACCCCACTGAACATACTGTGATTACAGTTGCAGTAAGTGTCTCTACACATTTACGTTTTTCTAGAAAAAAAAAATTATTTTTGATTTTGGCCAGGAGGATGTCTGTGGCTCCTTGCAGATGAGAGCCTGCAACTAAAGTAGGCAGAGTAAGTTCATAAAACTAATCCCTCCTTTGTCAAAACAAGTGTATTTACTGCCACTCGAACAGCGTTCGGCTGCTCATTCTTTCCTTCCCATTTAAAGCAAAGAGAAAAGGATCCTGCAGTTTCTGGGCTACAGTAGGTAAAAAAATTCTTTGGCGGAGATATCCATGTATGATGGTAGGTACAATTGCCAAGCATTCTAAACTTTCCCATATAGCTGGCTAACTCTGTTTAGCCTCTGCTACATTTTTTTAGCTGTTGAAAAGTAGTATCCCAGCAACAGGCCATTTCAAGCGGTCAGTAAATGCTCTACAAGATTATGTTTGCTGCTGTTGCAATTCAGAAAAATGTATTGAACTCCAGGCATTTGAACCAGCTTTGTCTATTTCTTTTCACACATTTCTAGATGCTACAAGCAAAACATCTAGTCCAAGTGAGTTTTAAGTCTTCCATTCTTCAGAGTATGCTTTAGCCTGATGTCCTTCAAGGATGCATCTGCAGTCCTAACAAATGGGTTGTCCTGTCGTCAGGCAGCCCTTCGGTCGGCCGGATTCCAAAGTCTGGCCTCAGCTGGTGTCGCACTTCACCCGACGTCATCTCTGCTGGTCTTCGGGTATAAAGGCATCAGCCGACGCCATTTTCCTCAGTCTTTCTTGCCGTGGCACCAAGCAGAAGCTGTTCGCAAGTGCCGGTCGGTCAGATCCAGAGATTACTACTACCGAATACTACTTCGAAGACTTCTAAAAAGCTAAGTACCCCGTTGGGGACTCTTTCTTGCCTCAGCCGATGTCAGAAAAAGTGAATAACTGTTTAACTTGTGGGAAACAAATACCTCATAAAGATTTCCACTCTTACTGCTTACCTTGTTTAGGCCCAGACCACGACGTAGCAGCCTGTTTAGCCTGTGCTTCTTTCAACCGACAAACGCTTAGGCGTCGGTTGGAGTTTGCTGAACATTTTTTCGGCTCAGATTTTGCGTACATTATGCCGTCGGATCCTCCGTCTTCGCAAATTAAGAAACGCAAAGAAAAAGACCGACACTCGCGGTCCGCGGTTTCGGCCAAAACCACGGTTAAGCAAACCGCGAGTGTCTCGGTTTTGGCCGAAACCGAGCAAACGGGTCAATCTTCAGCCGAATCCATGACTACTACCGAGGCTCCTGCTACCCTAGTTGAATCAGCCTCTGAAGTTTTGCCTACTAATGTTGTTCCTCTAGAATTATCGGACACCATCCCTTTGGATGTCTCTACCCCAGCACGTGGTGCTGCTAGGCCTCCTGCAGCCATGTCTATAAAGGCCTTTGCCAGGGCTAAAGCAGCCAAAACTGCTAAGTCTGTGCCTGTTAAGCCCCCTCTCACAGGCCCAGTTCCAGTTCCCAAATGCTTACTCTGGCAGAGGATCTCATCTCTTTAATAAGGGGATCCCAATCTCACCCAGATAGGGCCTCTCAACCTCCAGAAAAGAGACCTAGAGCAGAGCCCCCTGAGCCAGTGTCCTCAGATGACTCTTCTGATGATTCAGACAATACAGACCATCCAGAGGCTCCTTTTTCTACTTATGAAGATTCCGATGCTGAAGAATCTATACCTTCTGCCTCTCCACCAGAGGAATTTTCCTTTGGGGAAACCTTACATGCCATGAGAGAGCAATTCCAATGGCAGGGACAAGATTTCTCAGATTCAAGAAAAAGGCTTAGGACTTTTCTACACTTAGCACAACATAGGCCCTTAGCTATACCTCCAGTTCTTCCTGTTGTGGATGATGCATTTAATGATGTTTGCACTGCTCCTGATAATTTACCTCCAGCCCCTGCCAAGCCCGATAGGTTTTACAGGGTACCGGACACTCATCACCACTTATACAAGGCTCCCCTTGCAGATCCTGAGACTATCTCCCAGGGGCCTAAGGCAGTAGCCGACCTCAGCGAAAAACCCTCTCCCCTCTGAAAGGGAATCCAGGTCCTTAGAGAGATGGGGTAAAAAAGTATACACCTCTGCTTCTCTCTCAGCTAGAGCTTTGAACTGTCAGTTTCATATGATCCAATACCAAGAGTTTATGCTTGATCAGTTAACTAAGAAACTGTCCTCTGATGATTCCTTAGATAAGAAATATGTTTTAGAAATGGTGAATAACATTCAGCAGGTTAGTAACCATTCTTTAAAATGTGGCTATGATGTACTGGAGGCTTCATTTAGATCAGCCATGACTGGCACAGTTATAAGAAGGCATGCATGGTTGAAAGAACAGGTCTTGCCGGATCATGTTAAAGCAAAGCTATTAGATGCTCCCATGGATAAGGTCAGTCTATTTGGTTCTCCTGCCCAGCAAGTAATGAAGAAAATGGAAGAAAAGGCAAAATCTGTACAAACAGTTAAAGATTTCTTACAGGTTCAGCCCCCATGGTTTAGCAGGAACTGGCCTTCCAAAAATTGGTCCTTTCCAGACTCCTCTAAATCTCAAGAGAGGCAGGAATAGACGTTCCAGAGGCAGAAATCAATCCAGAGGAGGTGCCTACAGAGGACGCCAGTGGCAAGGCAATAACCAGCGAGGCACAGATACAACCACTGCCACTGCAACAGGACAATCACAGTGACTTGGCTCTGACACCGCCTACCAGGGAACAAATAGCAGCACCCTTAGGCGGAAAGTTAGCCTTATTTTCAAAAAATTGGCACTATTATCACAAGAGACAAGTGGATTTTGCAAACTATAGACCAAGGCTACAGGTTTCATTTCCACACCTTACCTGTAAAAAGAGGAATGCCAAACCTACCACCAAATCAAAAAACAGAAGCTCTAAAACAGATAGCTCAATTAACAAAGATGAGAGCTGTGGAAAGGGTACCACCTACAGAACAGGGCAAAGGATTTTACTCCAGACTCTTCCTAGTACCAAGAAAAGAGAAAAGTTGGAGACCTATTCTCGACCTGTCCGCTTTAAACACATTCATCATTGTTCCAAAATTAAAATGCTGACCCTACAGCAACTTCTTCCCATGCTGGGCAAGGAGTGTTGGCTGGTAACTCTAGATCTCAAGGAGGCATACCTGCACGTCCCCATACGACCAAATTGCAGAAGATACCTCAGATTTCTTGCAGGATCAGAGCATTATCAATTCTCAGCATTGCCCTTTGGCTTATCTACTGCCCAGAGTATTCACGAAATGCCTGGCATCAGTAATCGCTCATTGCAGGCTACAGGGAATCCAAATTTATCCATACCTGGACGACTGCCTGATACAAGCGGACAACAAAACCAAGCTGACACAAGACTTACAAAGAGTCATTTGCTTACTACAAGCCCTGGGATACACAGTCAATTTAAAAAAGTCAAGACTGATACCATCCCAAACAAGAACATTCTTGGGTGCAGAATTGGATACAGTAAAACAGATGGCATTCCTAACTGCAGAAAAACAAGAACAACTCCTCTTTACTTCTTGGCATTAACAAAGCAGAACAAACTAACAGCAAGGAAAGTACTGCAGGCCTTGGGCTTCATGGCATCATGCATAATCCTGGTCCCCATGCCAGACTGCATATGAGAAAGCTACAGTGGTACCTAAAGAATTTATGGTCTCAACACAGGCACAGCTTAGAAACCGAAATACCACTAATCCCATGCCTGAAACAAGAGTTCCTATGGTGGGCTCAAGCATGCCAGTCAAACCCAGGTTTGCCCTTCCACAACATTCAAGCAAGCCAAACCATCACAACGGACGCCTCAGACCTAGGTTGCCGGGCCCACATGCTGGACAAATGCATTCAAGGATTATGCACTCCAGATCAGCTGCACCTGCACATAAATCAAAAAGAAATGCTGGCAGTAAAACTAGCAATCCAGAATTTCAGACCATTCCTCAAAGAAGGCCAATTAATGATAAGGACAGACAACACCACAGTCATGTGGTACATCAACAAACAGGGAGGCACTCATTCGTACCCCCTATGCCGAATGACTTTGGACCTATGGAATATGGCTCTGAGCTACAACATTCAGTTACAGGCAATATTTGTACCGGGAAAAGAAAACACCCTAGCAGACATGTTAAGCAGAACTACCTCGGATGCTCACGAATGGATGCTACACCCGGACATCTTCAAGGCCATCACAAAGAAATGGGGAATGCCACAAATAGACCTATTCGTATCCCCACTCAATCACCAGCTCAAGAAATTCTGTACAAGGACATACCACCCACTTGCTTGGAAGGTGGACTCTCTATCCTTCAGTTGGAAAGGCCTGACAGCATATGCCTCCTCTTCCTTTGATGCACAAGGTACTACTGAAAATCAAAGAGGAACGTCCAAGGATAATTCTGATAGCTCCAAATTGGCCAAGACAACATTGGTACCCATTACTGAGGAGCATGTCTCGGGGGGGAAACGTGGACACTACCCCTGATTCCTTTGATGTTAACTCAGAGCGACTACAACATCATGCATCCAAACCTGAAAACTCTGCAACTGGCTGCCTGGAACATTACATAAGAGCAACTAACCCAGATTTATCCCAAAGGGTTAAAGACATTATCCTTGAGGCCCGCAGACCTTCAACTAGAAGGAACTATGCAGGAAAATGGAAAAGGTTTGTCATTTGGAGTACTGAAAGAGGTAAAGATGTGTCAAAGATAGATATTGCCAACATCCTGGAGTATTTGGCAGAGCTTCTCCATACAGGCCTGTCCTATTCCTCCATCAAGATACATGCATCAGCTATTTCTGCAGAATACAGCTTGATCCCCCTGTCTTCTCACATCCTCTACTCAGGCAGTTCCTCAGAGGAATCAAGAATGTAAAACCTCCTAGGAAACCACCATTACCAGCATGGGTCTTGAACTTCGTGCTAGAAAAATTGACACTCCCTCCATTCGAACCAGCAGCAACAGCAGATCTTCAACACCTATCCTGGAAAACTGCTTTCCTACTGGCAATTACTTCAGCAAGAAGGGTTTCGAACTACAGGCCTTAATGGCAGTACAACCCTTCCTAATCTTCCATCAAGATAGTGTCCATGAGAACTAATCCTACATTTATGCCTAAGGTGGTATCCAGAGTGTCTCTAAACCAGGCAATCCACCTACCTACCTTCTTTCCCAATCCACAGAACAGGGGGGAAAGACTGCTGCATACCTTGGATGTACATAGACAGTTGCGCTACTACCTGGACAGAACCAAGGGCAATAGAAAAACTGACCAGCTCCTAGTAGCTTATGCAACAGGAAGGGAAGGAAAAGCAATTTTCAAACAGACAATCTCCAAGTGGATAGGAAATTGCATAAGATTCTGTTACTCCTACCATGGAAAACAAATTCCACAGAACATAAGACCTCATTCTACAAGGGCTACAGCCACTACCACAGCTTTCTTACGAGGAGTGGCTACCAAGGACATTATTGAGGCGGCTACTTGGACCTCCGTGCATACATTTGCCAAGCATTATAACTTACCTCTATACTCTAGATCTCGAGCAGGGTTTGCCACTGCTGTTTTGCAAGGGATCCTAACTACACCATAATTCTTCTCCCTCCTCCCCTAGTTTGGCTATGGTATTCTACCCATTTGTTAGGACTGCAGATGCATCCTTGAAGGACATAGTACAGTTTTGTATCTACCATAAATGTAGATGTCCGAACAGGATAGCATCTGCAGTCAGGATTACCCACCCTCCTTCCCTCTGTGGTACTCCTAGGGTATTTACCCTCCTAATAGCTAGCTGGGGATCTCTTATGGTGTATTTGTTTGTATATATGTACATACATGCTTATTTTTTGTGTTTGCCTTCTACCTTTTTGGAAACATTGGCATTTACCCAAAATTTAGCTTTCCAAGAGGGCAACTGGCATCTGGGGCAAGAAACACTGAGGAAAATGGCGTCGGCTGATGCCTTTATACCCGAAGACCAGCAGAGATGACGTCGGGTGAAGTGCGACACCAGCCGAGGCCAGACCCAGACTTTGGAATCCGGCCGACCGAAGGGCTGCCTGACGACAGGACAACCCATTTGTTAGGACTGCAGATGCTATCCTGTTCGGACATCTACATTTATGGTAGGTACAAAACTGTACTTTCTTTAGTGGGGAAATATTTGCTTTGGTACTTTGCCATGGGGTAAAAGGTAAGGTACTGTAGTTGTAGTCTGTAAACTTGACTGCGTTTAAAGCTGAATAAGCAATTAACCTACTAGAATTTCTGTCGTGGTTATTGCTGTAGCACAAGATGTTACACTTTTGTGCATTGGCGGTCATTTCCATTGTGTACTTCATTGACCAGGTGACCTCGAGCTTTATGCAGCCTTCTCCCTTTTTGCAAAATTGTAATGGGGGCTTATGTTACTACTTTTTTAACAAAGAAAAAGGGTGTAGGGTTCCTGATGGATTTTATGGTACAGTTTTCAAATGTTTATTAATTGAACATTGGAGTGTCTTACAGGTGACGTGCTGGGCTCATACCAGGATGTGTACACCCTTGGGAGGTGGGAATGTACCTGAAAGCTTCATGTCCATTTTCTTCAAGTCCTATGGATATAGAATATCAACATGTGGGGAAAGTCTTAGTAAATATGTGCTGTTACATTGAGTTGCATACTCAGTTCTACTATGTTCAGAGCGCAGTAGAACGGGCACCTCTTGGTTGGTGCGAGAACATAGTTAAACATAATTTTATAAAATTAAGAACTGGGAAGTGGGTTAATCTCTCCATGAATGCATTCATTCATTCATTTTATTTTTTATTTATTTTTAAGTAGGATAATGGATATCATTGTGTGGCAGTTTTAATTGATGTATGTTTGCATGTATTACGAGTACATTGTATCAATGCAAGTTTTCTTTTTCTAGTGAGTACCTGGGGAAAACCCCAGGAACTAATGTTCAGAGATGGGTCCCTTCACGAAGCACTAGACGAGATGTCAACTCCACAAATGACAAAGAACGACATGATGCCATCTTTAGGAAAGTAAGAGGGTAAGTTTATCTGTTTGATATTTTTTGTAGGCAGGATTACGGCCTGCCTACTTTTTCCAAGCTGCTTTTCATTGCGATCAGCCTCTGAATCCCACTCCATTTAGCCTCAGCTACATAAAAATAATTTTTTTTAATCTTCTGACTTAGATGATTTAACACTTTTGCCCTTTTTTTCTATGATTAGTGTCAGAAGGTTGGCAATAATGGTTTAGGTGTTTACCTCGGACACACAAAGGTAGGGTGTTTAGATTTTCACTTTTGAGGGAAATTGACCAGACTTAAAATGGCCCTCAAGGGAGGCTAGCCTATTTTCTGTGAAGAGCCCCTGGGATCTGATATTGTATTTTCATTCCTTAACTGTTGAGTCTTTGAACAGACTCTTAATGCTTCTGCAAGATCCCTGGCTAAAACTCTCAGGCTTCTCCCTTTACTCATAATGCCCTGCCCACCTAACATACCCTTCGTCTTGTTTGCTGCCACATACTTGGATCTTTACGCTGTTTGAGCTATTGGTGAATTCTTAGTTTAAATAGTGATTTCTTTGTAAAATTTATTTCTTATTAATTTATTTACCAATTGTGTCACCTTTCTCTATTTGACATTAAATTTCCATTTACAGTAATTTTCTTGTACTAGTCTGTCTTTGTGGTGGTTACTGAGTATTTGGTATTTCTCTGTAGCACCATTGCTGGTACTTTCCTGTCTTCTATCTTTTCTTATCTACTCCTCCTTTTTTAGGCTATTTTTATCTACCATTGTTGGCTTTTCTTTCTTATCCTGGTTTTAAAAAAAAAAATTCCTTAGCCTTGCTTTCTTAGTTATTTTAAATATTTCTATTAAACTTGCTACTTCAAAAAATGTATCCCCTGTAGGCATAAAGTACCAAAGTCAAGATGCCTACAGGGAATGGTGTATACTGCTTGGGTGCTGCCCATTAAGATGATGGCAGATTGTTCCATATGTGCTAGCTTCAACTCGAGGATGCTCAGATGGAATAAACTTCTATTGAAGGGCATTCTCCCTTCCACTTGCTCTGCTTCAGCTGGGACACAAACCCCCTCAAAGAAAACTGATAGAGGGAAACTTGACTGCTACCAAGGACCAATATTCTCGAATAGATTTCTGGATCCCACATCTTCAGCTTCTTCCTTGGAGCCACCTCCAGAAGTATCCATCTGATCCAACCATTTGGGATCCCTCTGCTCTGAAATCTAAATTGCCTCTGATCCGGTTACCTCTTACTCTACTAGAGCGTATAATTTCTCTGCCCCATTCACTTTTCTTGCAGGAATCTCCCCATAAGCATTATAGATCTCCATCCACAAACTCTTATCTCTCAGGTCTACTAGGAGTTTATCCGAGGCTGAAGTGGATAGGGTGGTAAGGAAACTCCTCCAATCCAGATGGGGGTAATCACTGCTCAGTCTCCCACCAGGTGTGTGAGCCTTCCTGTTACTTCACCCCCTTTTTTCCCTCCAAGCCAACCTGCTGTTTTGGATCCCTCTGAGCCAAGATTCCTGAGGGTGTCCTTCTTGGATAAAGACAGTTCGTTCTTGGACTCTGATCACTTCCCTGAGCCATTTGCAGTTTTGAGGACTCTTGGAGCTGGAGCTGAAGCATCAGTGCTGGATCTGGGGGACCAGAGTAAACGTGGAAGTTATTGGAGTTGTCCCTGTCCCTTGGAGCTTTAGCACTGGACAGCTCTTGTCCGATTCCATCCTCTGGAGTGCTTGCAAGGTTACAGGGGATGGCATTTCGAGATGTCTGCTCTTCTCAGGGGATGGCATTTCGAGATGTCTGTTCTTCTACCATCTGCTTCAGTTTACACTAAGCACTCTGCTTTAGTGATTGTAGAGAAGGACTTCTCTTTACCTAAAGGAAGAACATCTTTATCCTCCTTGGATCAGATCAGTTTTACCACGTTTGAATTTTTGCTCTCACCCTCATTCTTCCATTCCACTGGGATAGCGAGTCTTTTCAAATCTTTAGTCAGTCCCTCAGGCCCCCTCCCCCCCAGTCACTTCCGATACCTCTCCAGACTATCCTGCTGATGAGGTCCCTAGGAAGAGAATGTAAAAGAAGACCCTTGGATTTCTCTTGGAATCTCTTATGGAGTATGCAGATTTTGATTAATAGAAAGGGTCCCGGAGATCTGCACATGAAAATGTCTCATTTGGAGATGTTCTTGAGTTCTTTAAAAAAAAAAAAGGTGGTCTCTTTTCCCGTACCGGGGCTGCGTTCAGCCATTGAACTGCAAAAGCATTGAACAGCACGTCTCAAACATGCTGTTAAGAGTAAGATCGCATTATGGTAGGAATCAGGAAATTTGCCCTTTTCCCCACTCTAGTGCGATCTTGGAGTTGGTATATATAATTGAGGGGGGCACCCCCCCCACACACACACCCCCACACATTAGTTTCGCTTAATGGCATTTTCAATGTAATGCCATTCGGCAGGTTTTGTTTTCTTTTCAGTTCAGTGGCTGAACATTAGACCGTCCAATAATCCCTCCCGAGAGGAGTCTGTTCCTGGAGGCTTTTGGGTCTGGCCTTCTCAAGTCTTGGTTTAGGGCAGTTCAAGGTACATGATATCCAGAAGAGGCCAAGATGTGTATTGGTGTACTTTTAGCATTGCAGGTCTTTCAAGGTGTATTCCCTTCAAGCGACGACTGCTGTTCAGATGGACAATATCTGTAGTCTTGGTACATCACCAAACAGGGAGGCACCGTATGTATCCGCTTTGGCCTTTGCCATACCCTCACTATTACGACAATCTGTTCAGGCCACTTTCTAATACCATCATGCCTACCGTGAAAGCCAGCATGAGTGCAGACAAACTGAACAAGTACATTCTGATGCCTCGAGTGGTCCCTCAATATTAAAGTGGTGGAGGGAATTTTCTGTTGCTGTGGGGGGAGCCATGTCGCTTCTTCCCCTCAGTAAGTGCAGCAGGTTCTTTACCATGATGTCTCCCAATGGAGAAGACACTGATAGATGGTCTAGTCCACGGTTGGCCTTCCAGTCTTTATACTTGCCCACCATTACCCCTCATCCCCAAACTTTTACAGAAAATGACATCTGGTGAACAGGACAGTTATCCTTGCACCCTTTTAGCCTCATCAGATTTGGATGCCTTTCTCTGGCCTCCTCTACGTCTGCCCTCAATCCAGACCTGTCTCATCCAGATGTAACAGGCCTCAAACTGATTACATGCCTCAAACTGATTACATGGTTTCTCTAGAGGTTCTTTCTAACATGTGGGATCCTACGCCTGAGGTGACCCGAATGTCCGGCCCATATACAAAAGCTTAGCCTGGCTGCTGTATGGTGCATAAGACGTCACACACAGGGACCATAAGCCATGTGCCATAAATGCGATGTCCGCAACACAGACTCCAGAACTTCTCTGCCGACAGTCTGTCAGGTCACTCATTCTGCTCTGCAAGTGACTCCTGAATTGACAAGTACCCCATTGGGGAGTTATTAATTTTTTGCTCTGGATCTCTCGACGGCCTGTCAGCTGCTGGTCTAGGGGCTGAGATTCATATGATAGGATTGGAGACTTCTGTGGGTACCACTTTGGATGCCTGCATTGTTTCTCTAGCCTGCACCTCTGTGGATGACGTCTACCTCCAATGGGGGGGGGGGGCAGGGTTCGCCTGAGCTGCTAGCGTTACCATCAGTTACTAAAGAAGGTGCTTCATAGTCCTAGGTGGACATCAGATACTAGTCCTTTGCCTACTCTGCCAGGAACTAAGACTCCTTCTCTGAAAAGGAAATAGAAGTCTAAGCATCTGTCTCCATCAGAAGGGTTTGCCTGATTGGCTGGCATTTTCTCAGTCTCTTTCAAGCCTCCTTGTCCCCAAGGTATACTTCATCAGACTGCTGTTCTTCCAACCTTGAGCCCCAGGCATGCTTCTGCTGACCCCTTGCCACATCCACAGACGCATGAGGAAGGTTCTTCTCTTTTTCTGATGCCCTCTCCTATGTCTCACAGCTGGCTTCTCCCTTGGACTACAATTCTCCTGAAGAGAATTGTTTGAAAGGTGATTCCCCACCTGAAGAAACTATTTCCAAAATGAGGGAATACTTTTAAATGGGATTTCACACAAATGACAGAAGTGGTATTACGAGGTTCTGCAAATGGAATACCCCTCCTCCTCAGCTATACCTCCAGTAATCGCAGCCTAATTGGACGCTTTTGCCTCCGCTTCAGACTCCAGAGTCTGAGCCACTTGGTTCTGTAAAGTTCCTGATGATTTCAAATTCCGTATTAAACTTCCCATGGCAGACCCAGCTGTTACTGCTCTCAGCAGACACATAATCCACACAGCTACTCTCTTCTTCCCTGCTGCCATCAGATAGAGGTAACCGTGACGGACAGGCTAGGTAGCAAAATCTATACTTCATCTACCATGTCCTTTAGTCATTAATTACCAAACTTTTACGGTAAAATATGCTTTAGACCTAGTCTCACAAGCCATGAATCTGCTGTCCTCCATTCCAGATTCTTCCTCCAAACCACAAGTTACCTCTAAACTTTCTTTAGTTGCAGAGTTCACTAGACACTCCATTAAATGCAGCTATTATCAGCGTCCATCCTTCGTATATACTCCTGGCTCAGCCTACAGCCACTGCCAGATGCAAGATTGATGCCCCTCTTGACATTAAGTTCCTCTTTTGGAAACAGTCAGCAGAATTATTCGGAAACCTGTAGGAGAAGAGCAAGTAGCTGCCAGGACCTCAAGCATCTGTCTCACCAGTGTCCAAAACCAAGTTTTGTCAGAAAGGCCTCTGTACTGTACCTCCAAGTCCAGAAAAGGTATCCGGAAACCTTCCTCTTCCAGACCTAACACCTCTCAGACTAATCAGACAGCCCTCTCCTGACGGGCCTAACAATGCATGACTGTCAAAACCCCCCTTACCACCTTCCCCTTTCTGCCCACCTCTCTCACTGTCTTCCTCTGCAGTAATAAATCGCATCAGACACCTGGGTTCTGTCAGTTGTGGTAAAGGGTATTTTTTGACTTGGCAGGAAAAACCTTCACCAAAAGGTATACTCCTCCTCCTAAAAAACAAATCCATCTCATCCCTCAAGTGATTCAGGATGTGGTCCTGCAGGGCACAATAGGAAGGGTCCCCCCAGGACAGGAAGGTCAAGGCTTCTATTCCAGGCTCTTCCTAGTCACAAGAAAGGATGGCCAATGGAGACCCATTCTGGACCTATCCTAAACCCATTCATGCTTGTGCCTTCTTTCCGCATGCTGTCCCTGCAAACCCTTCCACTTTTGACGCCCAGTTTCTTCATGGCCTCATTAGACCTGAAGGAGGCTTATGTTCACATCCCTATCCACCCAGCTTTTCGCAATTTCCTGTTTTGCAGTGCAGTCTTTGCTATCAGTTTACTGCCTTGCCCTTTGGTTTGTTTACAGCACCAAGGGTTTTTTACAAATGTCTAGCCCCTGTAGTGGCCTTTTGCAGAGCAGGAGGCATTCAAATCTTCCCCTACTTGGACGACGACCTCATCCAGGCAGAGGTTCCAAGTACCCTGCAAAGACACCCTCAATTCAATATTTCCCTTCGAAAGCCTGGGTTTTACAGTCAGTCTTCTCATGTCCTCCCTTATTCCTTTCCAAGACCAGATTTTCTTTGGCTGCAGAATAAGAAAAGATTTGATGAAGGCCTTTCTCCCACCAGACAAGGTCATTTCACTGACCATCTTCTTTCAAAAGTTAATCCTAGTCAACTACATTTCAGCCAGGGAATTCCTTCGCCTCTTGCGTCTGAAGGCAGCCAGTCTTCCCATGTTGCCTCTTGCCAGGCTACACATGAGGAAGTCTCCATGGTATTTGAACGTCTGGTTCCAGCACGCCCATCCACTAGAGTTTCAGGTGCCATTTCTTCCCTGTCTAAAGAAAGACGTCAAAGTGGTGGATTCAGCAATTTCATCTGAATCCAGGACTTCCTTTACAGCCACTCACTGCAGTATAGCAGATGTACACACAGGCGCATTAGATCTGGGGTGAGTAGCCACTATGAATGGACTCAAGGTGCAGGGCCAATGGGATCCCCACCTTCAGAAAAAAACATAATCAGGGAAATGACTGCCCTTCTCCTAGCCTGTTGTCTGACTGGGGCATTCAGTTCTGAGGTCTGTGCGTGCAGATGTCACATTTATGGCCTCTGCGTATGACGTCCTATGCACCATACAGCAGTTAGTCTAGGCTTTTGTATGTGGGCTGGACGTTTGGGTTGCCTCTGGTGGAGAATCCCACATGTTGGAATACTACAACATGAAAGAGAAGGACATCCTATGATTATGATAAGATTTTACACAACTATTCTTTCCACTGATTGCTAGACAGCCCAGGCTCTTCTACTCAGTCCATCTTATTTTATCTTCTCAAAAAGCTTTTAATAGAAAGACTTACAAAAGTAAATGGAAGAGATTTGTGTGTTCAGTGAAGGGGCTACCGTTTCTACTGCTAAGGTCCAATTGGCTGCCATTTCTATCTATGTGAAAGTAGTAATTCTTTATGCTTCACATAATTTGGAAGCTTTCTGAAATGAGCCTTTCTACTTGGACCTCCACTAAAAGAGCCTACTCCTCCTTGTGACTCAAAGCCCCTTTGAACCCCCCAGCCAGGACAGACCTAAACTTTGTCTTGGAAAAACATTTTTCTAGTTGCCATCACATCTACTAAATGAGTTCAAACTCTAGGCTCTGTCTACTAAATTTCCTTACCTGGTTTTCCTTCCACAAAGACCGATGTTCGTAGTGTTTCACTGTTGCAGTTATCACATTTCGGTTATCCCTGCCAGGGTAGCCCTCGGCCGGCGTGAATACCAGAGGCTTAGTCTTTGTGTCTGTTGCTGTCACTTCAGGACTGATGTCATGTCGTCTGTAGTATAAAGTAAGGCAACAGACACCATTACATCAGTCTTTCTTGCCGTGGAGCCTGAAGCAGAAGCAGTTTGCACGAGTGCAGGTCAGCTGGCCGCTACCTATGTTTTTGTGTACCGATTTGAAGTTTAAGTCTTCTAAAGCCAAATACCCTGTTGGGGATCCTTTTTTCTTGCACTAACCGATGTCAGAAAAAGTTAATTGTCTCGTCTGTGAAAGGCAAGTACCACACCGAGACTTCCACTCTTACTGCGTCACTTGTTTAGGCCCAGACCGCAACATCCCTCGTTGCTTCTGTGGTTTGTTCAATGCCAGAACTCTGTCGTCAGGCCCTTATTGTAACCAGATATTTTCACTTAGTCCTCTAATTCCTATATGGCTTCAGTAAGCCATCCGACAGCAGATCTTCCAAAAAAAACGTAAAAATAAAGGCAGAGACACTACACAGGTCTAAACCTTCCGATGATGCTTCCGTTAAGCTAGTCAGTTCTCCAGTACTCAGTCGCTTTCACAACCCCTGATGCCTGCTTCTGTTGATTCACAGGCCACTACCAAGACCTTTTCAGAGTCCGGTATACTGCAAAACTCTTCTTCGACTTAGGATCCTGCGTTTGTCTCTACCTTGGATGTGTCCGGAGCTGCTGAGCAGGCACCGACTTCCAAGGAAGTCCTTTGCACTATTGAATCTCAACACAAACCAACGTCTTCTTTTGCGACTACTGTTCTTTCTAAAACTGCTGAGATGTTCTTCGTCTTCCATTGCTGCAGTCCTGACTATTGGGTATAGTCCGCGTCCAGTCGGCCCGAATACCAGAGTATAAGGCTGACGTCGGTCAGGGCGCATTAGACTGACGTCAGTACGTCAGGGTACTAATGCGCATGACCGACGTCATATCCTCAGTCTTTTTTGCCGCATGGTCCGATGCAGAAGCAGTTTTGCGAGTGCAGGTTGGCGTTCTGAAATATTTCCGAAACCGGAGTTTCAGACCAAACAGAGTTGGCTAAGTACCCGGGGAACATTTTGGTTTTTCTTGGCTCAGTATTTTACCGGATGTCAGAAAAAGTGAATAACTGTATTTCTTGTGGGAAACAGATACCTCATAGGGATTATCATACCTTGTGTATACCTTGTTTAGGGCCTGAGCACGACGTTGTTGGTTGCCGCTCTTGTGCTAGGTTTAACAAACGCACTATTAAGAGGAGGTTAGACTGTGCCAGGTTAGTGTTGGGGAAGCGTTGAAATTATAAAATGCGACCGGATGCACCGACTCCGCTTCCTCCAAGAAGCGCAAGGATAAAACAGTGAAGCCTAGGGTTGATGAACCGCAGTCCCGGACGCCGGTTCTTTAGAAGGCTCAGTGGAGCCGGAGGTTTTGCCAGGAGTTTCCATGGAGTCCCAGGCAGAAACTATACTATTACAGGATGTGCCTTCTCAGGAGGTAGGCCAGGCTGAGGGGCTTCTCAGGTGACTGTTCTTCCCTCTCTTCCCAAGGTAGTTAGAGCCTCTCCTTCTGTTGCCAAATCTTCTTTGAGAGGTAGGCCTAGTTCAGCTTCAGTGGGGGCTTCTCCTAGCATTTCGGGTTCTGTACCTAAGAAACATATGCTTAAAATGGCAGAAGATTTGATTACTATGATTAGGGTTCTATGCCCCTGCCTGATAAGAGGCCTAGGGTGGAACCGGAGTTTGATAGTTTTGAACAGTGTTCAGAGGCTTCAGAATCTTCTGTGGAAGATATGCAGGAGTATCCTACTTATTCTGATTCTGATGTGGATGACTCCACTCCTACAGCTTCTCCGCCTGAGGATTTCTCATTTTCAGAGACTCTGCATTCCATGAGGGAGCACTTTAAATGGGAAGGCCAGGATTACTCTGATTCCAGGAAAAGGCTTAGGGAATTTTTGTTTTTACCCCAGCATAGGCCTTTAGCTATTCCTCCTGTGTTGAATGTGGTGGAAGATGTTTTTGCAGAGGCTTCCCTGAACCCTGACTCTTTGCCTCCTGCTCCTGTTAAGCCTGATAGGTATTATAGGGTGCCCGAAGCTCATAAATATTTGTTTAAGAGTCCTAGGGCGGACCCAGAAACTATTTCTCAAGGGCCTAAGGGTGTAAAGGATTCTGTGGTTAAAAATCCTGTTCCCACTGATAAAGAGGCAAGGGCTTTGGATAGGTGGGGAAAGAAAGTGTATACTTCTTCCACTCTAGCCATGAGAGCATTGAATTGTCAGTTTCACATGCTAAAATATCAGAATTATCTCCTTTCACAATTGAAATCTAAGGTGGATGCTTTGGCGGAAGGTATTGAGTGTAAAGAGTTGCTGGATTTGGTTCACGTGTCTGAACAAGTGGGTAAGCATTCCTTGCAATGTGGTTTTGATGCTGTACAGGCCTCCTCGAGGGTGGCTGCTACCAGTTCTGTTCTTCGCAGGCATGCCTGGTTGAAGGATCAGAATTTAGCTGAGCATGTTAAGACAAGGATTTTGGATGCTCCTTTACAGTCTGATGTGTTGTTTGGATCGCCTGTGGAAGCAGTTTTAAAGAAGATGGAGGACAAAGCTAAGTCTATGCAAACTGTTAAAGATTTTTTGCAGGTGCAGCCACCAAAGTTTAGTAGAAATTGGCCTGCTAAGGGGTGGACATATCCTGCTTATGATTCCCAGTCTAGGGGTAGGTCTAGACGTGGTAGGGGCAGGGCTCAAGGTTCTTTTAGGCCTAGAACAGGGAGTTCACCTGCTCAGACTTCTGATGAGGGCAGGGGTCAGTCCTTTCGTAAACAGACCCAATGACCTGTCTTTTCAGCTGCCAGCAGATTCATGTTTGGCAGCTCCTTTGGGAGGAAGACTGTCTCTTTTCAAAGAAAATTGGGATTTAATTACTCAAGACAAATGGGTGTTGGATATCATTCACCACGGTTACAGATTTTATTTCCATACAATGCCCCTTTCAAAGGCATGCCAGACGTTCCTCCTCCACAAAGAAAAGAGGCTCACAAGCAAGTTTCTCAGTTACTTCACATAGGGGCCATTCAGCCAGTCCCTGTATCAGAAAGGGGCCTAGGATTTTATTCTCGCCTGTTCCTTGTACCAAAGAAGGGGAACACGTGGAGACCAATTTTGGATTTATCTCTCCTCAACACGTTTTTGGACATTCCCAAGTTCAAGATGTTGACGTTACAACAGCTTTTACCTCTGCTGGGCAAAGATCACTGGATGGTAACTTTAGATCTCAAGGAAGCTTACCTTCATGTGCCTATAAGGCTAAGTTGCAGGAAGTATCTGCGGTTTCGAGCTGGAAATTCTCATTATCAGTTCTCTGCATTGCCCTTTGGCTTATCTACTGCGCCCAGAGTATTCACAAAGGTTCTGGCTCCAGTGATAGCTTACTTCAGGCTTCAAGGAATTCAAATCTATCCTTACTTGGACGACTGCCTGATTCTGGCTCAAGAAAAGGAAGACCTTCTACAGCATCTGGAATATGTTATAGCAGTGCTAAGATGCCTAGGGTATTCTGTGAACGAAATAAAGTCCAGTCTAGTACCCTCTCAAGACATGTGCTTTCTGGGTGTGAGACTGAATACAGCAGCCCAGATGGCCTTTTTAACCCCGGACAAACAAAAGAGTCTGTCACTTTACTTCCATCAACTATCTCATCAGTCCGTGCTGACTGCAAGGACAGTCCTTCAAGCATTAGGGTTCATGGCATCTTGTATTCTGGTGCTTCCCAATGCCAAACTGCATATGAGGAAGCTACAATGGTATCTCAAAATGTATGGACACAGCACTGCCAGGATTTGGACACTGTCATTCAAATAATACCTTGCCTTCAAAAGAATTCTTGTGGTGGGCTCAGGAATGTCACCTAAACAAGGGACTCTCTGTGACCCGGCCAGAGGCAAGTCAGATCTTAACGACAGATGCCTCGGACATTGCTTGGGGAGCTCATCTAAATGGAAAGTGGATACAAGACAAGTGGCCTGCCAGACTACAGCATCTACATATCAACATGAAAGAGATGTTAGCAGTCCAATTTGCATTAATGGCTTTCAAGGAGTTACTTCTTCCAGGGCAGGTGTTGATTCTAACAGACAACACAACTGTCATGTGGTACATCAACAAGCAAGGGGAACGATTCTTATCCTCTATGCAGGCAAGCAATGATTTTATGGGAGACTGCTAAGCCTGCAACTAACTCTTCAGGCAAGGTTTCTGCCAGGAGCACAGAACTCCTTAGCAGATGTGTTAAGCAGACAAATCATGGATCCCCACGAGTGGAAACTGGATCTTCATGTATTTCAGAAACTGACAGTGTCATGGGGAACTCCAGACATAGATCTGTTCGCTTCTCCACTAAACCACCAGCTGCCAAAGTATTGCACAAAGGGGTTTCATCACACAGCTTGGAAAGTGGATGCTCTGTCTTTCAGTTGGAAAAACCTTCATGTGTATGCCTTTCCACCTCTGCCTCTTCTTCCAAAGGTACTATTAAAGGTCAGACAAGACAGGCCAAGGATGATTTTGATAGCTCCAGATTGGCCTCCGGCAACACTGGTACCCACTACTGGAGTCTGGTAAAGAAGCCTCCATGGCCTTTACCTCTGATTCCTCATTTGTTATCTCAGAAGGATGGTCATCTGCTCAATGTCAAGCTTCACTCTCTTCATCTAACAGCCTGGCATATTCTGTGTTGAAACACAGCAGGTCTCAACTTCCTCAACAAGTTTTAAATGTGATTATGGAAGCTAGAAGACCTAGTACAAGGAAAGTGTACGCAGAAAAATGGAAGAGATTTTTATTTTGGAGTACAGCAAAGAATTTGGAGATTTCTGAGCCTAATTTGAGTGTGGCTCTTCAATATCTTACTGAATTATTGGACAAAGGTTTGTCCTTCTCTTCCATTAAGATTCATGCTGCAGCAATTTCAGCTCACTATGATTGTGACCCACCTTTGTTTTATCCTTTGTTCAAGCAGTTTCTTAGAGGGCAAAGAATATAAGACCCCACGTAGAGCTCCTACTCCTGCTTGGGATCTCAATTTTGTGTTGGAAAAACTTACTCTACAACCTTTTGAGCCTGCAGCTACTGCTGAATTGAAATACTTGTCATGGAAGACTGCTTTTCTGTTGGCTATTACTTCTGCAAGAAGGGTGTCTGAGTTGCAGGCCCTTATGGCAGTAGAGCCCTTTTTGATTTTCCATAAGGATAGGGTATCATTACGTACTAATCCTTCTTTTATGCCTAAGGTGGTTTCTAGTGTGGCTTTAAACCAAACTATTCATTTGCCTACGTTTTTTGCAGACCCTCAAAATAAAGGGGAAAAGATTTTGCACACTTTAGATGTACACAGGCAATTGCGTTATTATTTGAGCAGGACTAAGGATTTTAGGCAGTCTCAGCAGTTACTTGTTTCTTTTGCTTTGAGTTCACAGGGCAAGCCTGTGTCAAAACAAACTATTTCTAGGTGGATTGGCTTTTGCATTGCATTTTGTTATTCCCATCATGGCAAGGAGATTCCAGCTGGGATTAGGCCTCATTCCACTAGGGCTACTGCCACTTCAACAGCATTTCTAAGGGGGGTGGCAACTAAGGATATTTTGGAAGCAGCTACTTGGAGTTCAGTGCATACTTTCTCCAAACATTATCACCTTCCTATCTACTCTAAGTCTAGGGCTGGTTTTGCCACAGCTGTTTTGCAAGGCATGTTGTCAGCTCCTACTTCTTTATGATTTGCCAGCCTCCCTTACCTCTGCTTTGGGATTCTACCCAATAGTCAGGACTGCAGCAATGGAAGACGAAGAACATAGTACAGTTTTGTACCTACCATAAATGTAGATGTTCGAGGATTCCATTGCTGCAGTCCAATTTACCCTCCCTCCTTCCCCTCTGTATTTAGGGGTGGTTGTGTAGGTGAGTTTACATGCTTACATTTTCGTATATATATTGTTGTATATATTGTACATGTTTTTGGTGCAGGTTTTTTGGGACTTGTCTTTTTAGGGTCTTCTGACATCTGGGGCAAGAAAAGACTGAGGATATGACGTCGGTCATGCGCATTAGTACCCTGACGTACTGACATCAGTCTAATGCGCCCTGACCGACGTCAGCCTTATACTCTGGTATTCGGGCCGACTGGACGCGGACTATACCCAATAGTCAGGACTGCAGCAATGGAATCCTCGAACATCTACATTTATGGTAGGTACAAAACTGTACTTTTCTTAGGCCCAAGGTACGAACCACACCCAAGAAATGGACCCACTCAGGCACCTGCTACAATGCCTCAGTCTCAAGTGCTTATAATGGCGGCAGACCTTATCAAGTTGATCAGGGGAAGCCAAGCTACCCCCTCCAAAAAGGAGAGATCTGTCCCCTGTAGTTTTGTCTGAATAAGAGTCAGATGAATCTTATGCATCTGAATTTGAAGACATGCAAACCCCTCTCCACTTACGAGGATTCTGATGCAGAGGATTCCATTCCTTCAGCCTCTCTCCCAGATGCAGAGGATTCCATTCCTTCAGCCTCTCCCCCAGAGGATTTTTCCTTTGGGGAAACCCTGCTTACTTTAAGGGAGCATTTCCAATGGGAGAGTCAGGACTACTCTGTCTAAAGAGAGACTCGGGGAATTCCTAGATCTTCCACAGTACAGATCATTGGCCACCCCCCCTCCCCCCAGTCCTGGTTGTTGTGGAGGATGTTTTCCTCTAATCCAGCTTGACTCCTGACGCCCTTCCTCCTGATCCCAGAAAACCAGACTGGTGTTAGAGTCCCTGACTCACAAATATCTTTTCAAAAATCTTACAGCTGACCCTGAGGTCATTTCTCAAGGGTCAAAAGGAATTAAAGTAATCTTCTGCTAAGAATCCCTCCCCCTCAGACAGGGATTCCCGAGCATTGTACAGATTGGGTAAAAAAGTATACACCTCAGCTACTCTTGCTATCAGGGCACTAAATTGTCAGTTCCATGTGCTGCAATTTCAGCAATATACCTTGGAACTCCTTAAACAAAAAATGATGTTATGTAGTCCTATTTTGCCGTAATTCTTGCTGGCTGGACTCTGCTGGTACTAAAGCTCGAACTTTTACTGGCTCGAGGCTAGCCCTTATCCCATGGTGCCTCACGGCCGTTCCCCAGATCTCGTTTGCTGCGAAAGCTTCGAGGTTGTGGCTTACTGGCTCGTTGGCTAAGAAACTTTATTTGCTAATTTTAGTCTCTTTTTCCTAACTTTTCTATCCCTTATATATATTTTTTCTCTTGTGTGACATTTTGAGAGTTTCCGACCCCTATTCCTCCCCATAGGACTGTACTGCCCATTTACGTTAGAGGGCCATAGTGCCCATTTTAAGTTAGAGGGCCTTTCCTCCCTGTGTGAGTGTTAATATATATATATATATATATATATATATATATATATATATATATATATATATATATATATATACACAGTTATATTCTTTCTTCCACACTTCTGTATCTGTAGTTACTATTTAGTGTTGTATTTCTTGTTTATCTAACTTCCTTGTAGTCGGAATGTCTAAAGCTAAGGATAGGGAGCATAAGGGTCATCGCCCTTCAGGGTTTAAGAAGTGTGATAGATGTGCACAGAAAATGTCCACCAGTTGCGCCCATTTGCAGGAACCCTGCACTTTTTGCCATGCGTTTAGCACCAGAGTTTTAAACGAGAGAAAGAGAAAACTCATTGATGGGGGTCTCATGACCAGTTTCTTCCAGGAACAGCTGGAACTTGGTCAGGCAGCTCCAAAATCTTCTAAGAGAAAATCTTCGTTGCCAGCTTCGGTGCCGACTAAAGACCAAAGCGTCGGAGCCAAAAATTTCCGGCTCAGATTCAGCTTCATCAGTTTCAGTGCAGTCTGTCTCCTTGGCACTGAGGCGACCTTCGGTAACGAAAATTTTACCGGAAATTGAGGTTTTCTCCCACCTTGAGATCTCCTATTTTGGAGATGAGGAGATCTCCTTCGGTCTCCACCAGATCCTCCAGGACTTTGTCAGATGAGGAAATCGAATGGGTGATGAAGAGGTTGCTTTCAGATCCAGCTCTGGCAAGAAAATTGGCCCCAAAGGTTTCAGAGCCGACCCCACTGTTCTTCCTCAGACTGCTTCACTCTTGGAGCCTATTACTTCAGGTTCTTTTGTCTTGGACCAGTCTGCTCCGGGGATTCAGCCTGCTTCCTCGGAGCCAATTACTCTCTCCTTGATGGCTCAGTCTGGAGCAGAGGGATCTGGGAGCAGACGCTCTCTAGTAGACTCCGAGGGGGACAGTCACCCTGGTTTCTCGTTGGAACTTATCCTCCTTATCAAGCCTCAGCTCTACTCAGCTTGGCTCCCACTTCTGCTTTGGAGCCGTTCCCCCTTGCTAGGAGTCTACCATCCGTCACCTCGGAGCAAGGGGGGGAAGGCTTTCTAAGCTATAGAGAAGACTTTATCCTCTGCTAAAGCCATACCATTGGAACCTGTGTCCCACCAGCAGCAGGCAGCAACTTCTCCCCCACCTGCCACCCCCACAGCGTAGGGAGCCAGAGGCTCAAGTGACCCCCATTGGAGGTGCCCCCTCTTCTGAGACCTCCCCAGATTATCCCACTGGAGAACTCCCTCGGAAGAGGCTGTGTAAGAGAGAACCTGGTGACTCACCTGAGTCTGTCACGTCCGGCACTGATTTAGAAGAAACAGAAGGGTCCCCTAGATGCCCCTCTGAGGATGTCTCCTTTTCTGACATCCTAGAATTCCTTAGACAGAGGGGTGATTGGAAGACCTCTAACCCTACTGAGGATGAATTAGTGTATCTTGAGGCCTTTGTTTCCCGACCTTCCACCTCCTGGGTGACACTGCCTTATGACCAACTCTTGGGGTGGGGGGGGTTCATATCCTGGAAAGCCTGGACCTCCCCAGACTCTGTGGAGCCCGTCCCGATTAGGCCAAATAAGTTCGACAGCACCTGAGGACAAGACTTTTCTTAGGGAGTTCCCGTTGATGCTGTGGTGGTGGCAGCGGCCACCAAGAAGGAGTTATCAGAGACATCTTCTAATATCCATCCTCCTAACAAGGAGTCCAGGATGATGGATAGGTACGGGAAGCGTACTTTTTTTCCAGCGGCATTTACACTAAGATTGCTGAATTACCTTACTCATTTTACTCTTCTTTAGAGGGATCTCCTGAATGAGTTAGGAGACATTCTCCAAGCTTCAGTAGCTCCGGGTTCCATGGATAAGGTTTCTGCGCAGCTCTCCATCATTACTTCCATAGCTAACTCCTCCAGGAGGCTGATATCTTATGCGGCAGATGAAGCGAGTAGGGCAGCCGGAGCAGGAAGATCCCTCAGGAGACATTCTTGGTTGCGTCTTTGTAATTTCACGGAGTCCTTCAAGTCTTCCTTCACTAAAGTCCCCTTTGATGGTTCATCTCTTTTTGGACCCCAAGTGAAAAAGATTTTGACTAGGTGTGAGCAGGAAGGGAAAACCTTATCTGTCGTCAGTCCATTTCTCCCTCCTGTCTAGACCCTATTCCAAGGGTAATACAGGAAGGAAAATGTGGTTCCGTAAATCCCAGAAAGGTTTCCCTCAGGCACAAGGTCAACCCTCCCCTAGGGGCAGAGGGGAGGATATGGAAGATGACGCCCTCGTGGCAGAGGAGGTCCGCAGCATCAGGGAGACAGAGAAACTTTCTCTGATCATCCCTTCCATTGCCCCTGAGGGTTTGCCTGACTGTCCGTCTCTAGAGGCAGTCGGGGGTCGTCTATTGCTGTACTCAAGCGCCTGGCTAACCATCTCACAAAATCGTTGGGTACACCATAATATCCAGAGGTTACCTTGATCCCCTTAGTTTCCGAACCCCCAACAAACCGGTCTCTACCAGAAGTACCACCCATCCAACTAGACCGTGTAACATCAGAGGTCTCTCGTTGCTGCAAAAAGAGAGTCGTCCAAAAAGCAGAGCAAGTAGGGTCCGGAACTTTATCGATTCTCTCTAGTTCCAGAAAAGACAGGGGACTGGAGATCAATCCTAGATCTCAGCAGGCTCAACAAGTATGTAAAGAAATCGAAGTTTCAAATGGTCACTCTGCAGTAGATATTTCCCTTTGTCGGGAAAGACAATTGGATGTGCTCAATCGATCTCCAGGATTTGTACTACCACATCAAAATGGACAGGCGCTCCAGGAGACACTTGCGTGTCCAGCTGGGAGCCAGTCCTTTTCAGTTCAGAACACTGCCCTTTGGTCTCACTACAGCCCCCCAGAGTGTTCACCAAGTGCATGGCAGTGGTAACTGCTCACCTGAGACGTCAAAGATTCCAGGTGTTTCCGTATGTAGATGACTGTCTTCTCACTGCTACCACCAAACATCAACTCAACAGAACCGGGGACGAGACTCTATCCTTGTGCCCCAGTCTAGGCATCACTGTCAACCTAAAAGTCAGTCTTATCTCCTTCGCAGCACATTGTATACTTAGGCTCAGAAAAAGACACGACCACCATGTCAGCAAGACCAGAAAGAGTAGAGTCTCTATGCAGTCAAGTCAGATCCTTGCTAAACAAACAAGTTCAGGCCAGAGTAGTCCAAGTCCTAGGGACTATGGCTTCTTCCATCCTATTGGTTCCTCTTGCTCGTCTACACATGAGGATACTTCAGTGGCTGTTATTTGCCCAATGGTCGATGCAAGGCCTTCCATTGTCTCACCAGATTTTTATAACCAACACCTGCAAAAATTATCTGACTTGGTTGTTGCACACAGAACAACTTCTCTTAGGTTGTCCACTTGTTTTTCTCCAAGAGAAAGCAGTTTTGACCGACACTTACCAGATTGGGGGGGGGGGGGGGGGCATTGTCTGGGAATGACAGTCTAAGTTACTTGGCAGAACCACAAGAACCACTTGCACATCAATGTTCTGGAGGTGAGAGCGGTGCTGTATGCGTTGCAAGCACTTCACAGCTCTCTTCCCATCGGGACAATTGCGATGCAGTCCGACATGTCTGTCGTGTGGTACATAACCAAGCAAGGGGGGAACCAAATCTTACCTGCTTTGCAGAGAGGCCTTAAGAGTTTGGAAATGGGCGATGGATACTCGACGTTTCCTGTTAGCAATGCACATCCCGGGGAAATCCAGCGTAATAGCAGACAGACTTGGCCGAGCAATTCTGATGCCTCACGAGTGGTCCCTGAATCCAAAAGTTGCGAAAGAAGAGATCTTTCACAGATGGGTCCAGCCCTGCTTCGACCTATTCACCACTTGCCTGGACACCAAATGCAGCAACTCCTTTCCCCTCATTCCCCATCCGGGAATGTCACCCAGGGATGCACTAGTCCACGATTGGCCCCTGGGACTTCTTTATGTATTTCCACCTTTTCCTCTCATTTCAAAGGTAATACAGAAAGCAAGACAGTTGAGGAGTTCCTTGATCCTCACTGCTCCTTACTGGCCTCGACAAGTTTGGTTTCCCTTCCTGTGGCCCTACCTTTTGGAAGAACCATGGATTCTGGACCCATCTCCAGATCTCCTGGTTCATCAGTCGGGACAGTTCCACCCCACCGTCCACACCCTCAAATTGACAGCATGGCTGCTCCAGTTCCACGAATAGCCAGGTGTATTGCCCTATCCCCTTCTGTCAAACACATTCTAATTTCATCCCATAAACCTTCCACTCAGAAACTATACTCCAGCAAATGGAAAAGGTTTTTGATTTGGGCTATGAACTGGGGCTTAGATCCATAGATGGCTCCTATAGAGTCTATCTTCTCCTTCCTAGCATCAATTTTTCATGAAGGAGTGGCAGCCGCTACAGAGTTCAGTTAGCTGCCATTTCCAGTTTCCATTTTGGCTTCATGAGAAATCCAATCGTGCAGCATTCCTTGTGTAAAACCTTCTTAAAAGGAGTTGTTCTTATCAGGCCTCCAATCAAACAGCCATTAGAACCCTGGGACTTGAACTTAGTTCTCGTATCTTTGATGTCTGCACTCTTTTAGCCATCCTCCTCATCAGACCTAAAATTGTTGTCATGGAAAACACTATTCTTAGTAGCTGTAACATCTGCTAAGAGAGTCTCAGAACTGCAAGCTCTTACTATTCAACCTCCTTACATTATTTTTCACAAGGATAGAGTCTCACTCAGGACAAACCCTTCCTTTCTTCACAAGGTGTGCTCAGAGCCCAATATGAATACTATTATTGAACTACCTGTGTTTTTCCAAACCACTCTAATAAATCTGAGTATAGACTACAACAGTTAGACAGTCACAGAATTCTCAGATTTTATTTGCACAGGACTAAAAAATTCAGAATCAGATCAATTATTTGTTTCCTTTTCTGACTAGAAGGGCTTGCCTGTTTCTAAGGTTACTCTTTGAAAATGGCTTTCGGATTACATTTCATTTGCTTCAATCAGCTGGCAAACAATTACCCATCAAAGTCAAAGGTCATTCTATTAGAGTTGCATCTACTTCATGTGCCTTTAGATTTAGGCTCCCAATTGATACTGTTTGTGCAGCAGCTACTTTGGCAAGACCATATACTTTTGTCACTCATTACAAATTGGATTTGGCCTCCTGGGACAGGTCTTCCTTTGGGTCCACTGTGCTGAAAGAGTCTCCTCACTTGAGCCACCCGGGATATAGGTGCTAGGCTCCGATATTTCTTACCTGATAAGTACTTATTGCTTTCTTGCAAATTAGATAGCCGTGAGGCACCATGGAATAGGGGCTAGCCTCGAGCCAGTAAAAGCTCTTTAACTTTAGCATCGGCCAAGTCGGAGCGGAATATCTGCTCCAAACCCATCCAGCAAGAATGTAGGCGAGATGGACTACAAACCTGGAACGTTATGGTAAGTATATAACTTCTTTTTTTTTTTTTTCTTTCCTGCTTGGGCAGAATCTAAAGATTTACAAGAGTTGATGCATTCTGCAAGTCAGGTAACTAAATACACCTTGCACTGTGGTCTTGACACCCTAGAAGCTTCTTGAAGGGCAGCACTCACTGGATCAGTCATTAGAAGGCATGCATGGCTTAAGGAACAGCCCCTGCCAAAACCATGTCAAATCTAAATTGTTGTATGTCCCCTTACACAAATAACGTATTCGGCACTAAGGCAGAAGAGGTCTTAAAGATGAAAAAAAGCAAAATCTATGCAAACAGCCCCCTAGGTTCAGCAGGCATTGTCCCTCTAAGCACTGGTCCTTTCCTGCTCCCAGTAAACTGGCCCAGCCTAGGCCCCGTGGAAGCAGGCCCCCCAGAGAGCAGCCCCAGGGAATGCAGAGATCTAAGCAGTGGACTACTAAGCCACCCCCTTATGGCAAGAACTCACAATGACTCTCCTCCTCCACCCCATCCCTCTGCCCACTTACCACTAGAAGGAAAACTCTCTCCTTTCACTCAAGCACATGAGCCACCATTACCAAGGACCACTGGGTTCTGAACATTGTGTGTCAGGGATACAAATTTTCCTTCCACACCCTTCCAACCCAAAAGGGTTCCCAGATCTACCACCAAATCAGTGAGCAGAGGCTCAAAAGCAAATCCTTTCCCTGCTCTCTATGAAGGCAGTAGAGTGCGTTCCAGCAGAACAGATAGGCCAAGGTTTCTACTCCAGACTTTTTTCTGGTGCCCAGAAAAGAGGGCACCTGGCACCCCTTCCTTGATCTATCCATTGTAAACACCTTCCTGGTGATCCCAAAATTCAGACTACTCACCCTCCAGCAGCTGCTACTCCTGCTGTCCAAGGACGCTTGGCTAGCCACCCTAGATCTAAGAGGCCTACCTCCACATTCCTATCAGAATCATGCAGGACATATCTCCGCTTCAGGGCAGGATCTCAATACTTTCAGTTCTCTGCGCTTCCCTTTGGCTTATCTACTGCTCCCAGGATTTTCACAAAATGTCTTTCTCCTGCCGTTGCCTTTTGCAGACAAATATTCAAATTTACCCATACTTGGACGACTGCCATTTATGCAGACAGCCAGGAAAAGCTGCTCAAGCATCTGGCCTTTGTAAAGACACTAGTAACCTCCCTAGGGTACACAGTCAACGAAAAGAAATCCAAACAGGTGCCCACCCAAAGGATAATCTTCCTGGGAGCAAGCCTGGACACAGCATCCCAGATGGCATACCTTATTCCAGAGAAACTAATTTTCCTCACAGCCTACTTCTCTCAACTAGCCACCAGGCCCCAGCTATCTGCAAGGAAGATCTTTCAAGCTCTGGGGTTTATGGCATCTGGTACCTAAAGAGCATTTGGTGTCAACAGTCTCAAGACCTGGAAACTCTTCTACATATTATTCCTTGCCTCAGAAAAGATTTTCTTTGGTGGGCAACAGCATGCTCCCACAAATGCCTTTCTCCCCACCCACTGCTGCCCAGACCCTCACCACAGACTCGGACTATGCTTGGGGTGCACACCTGGACAGCAGGTGCATACAGGACCAATGGAGCCCACAGCAAATCCCTGTACACATCAATCAAAAATAGATGATTGCTGTGCAGCACACCTTGATAGTTTAAGCCCCTTCTCTCTCCAGGGGCTCTCCTGATAAAAACAGGCAACACCACTGTGATATACATCAACAAGCAGGGAGGGACTCACTCCTAGCCTCTTTGCAGGCTGGCCATGACCCTTTGGCACAAAGCCTCTGCCGTGCAACTACACCTGTTAGCACAATTCCTACCAGACTCTCTCAACTGTCTGGCAGACTAAGCAGAAATCTTTTGGACCCACACGAGTGGCAATTCAGCAGAAGTACCTTCACCATAATAACTCAGAAATGGAGAGCCCCAAAGGTCGACCTCTTTGTCTCCCAAACCAACTATCAGCTCAGCAAATTCTGCACCAGGGAGCATCACTGCATGGCTTGGAAAGTGGATGCCCTGTCCTTCACCTGGGTCAGTCTATCAGTCTGCTCCTTTTCCTCCCCCTACCTCTCATCCCCAGGGTACTGCTCAAAATAACGAAGGAAAAACCAAGGACCATTCTTGTAGCTCCATCCAGACTGGCCCCGGCAACACTGGCACCCCTTGCTGCGCAGCCTGTCCCAGCTACCTCCATGGCATCTTCCTCATATTCCAAACCTCCTGAGCCAGAGAGTAGGGAAATTAATGCATCCCCAATTGCGGACACTCAATTTGGGAGCTTGGCTTATTCCCTAATCCTCTAACCCTGAACCAGTCTGCCAACCTCCATAAACAGGTTCTGGATGTTTTCCGTGAGGCCAGACGTCCTAGCACCAGAAGGTTTTATGCTGATAAATGGAAAAGGTTCTGCACCTGGATCCATGCTAAGGGAGCCAATATGGCACAGCCCTCCCTCCCTCTCATCCTGGATTACTTAGCTGACCTACCACATAGTGGCCTCTCTTTCTCCTCTCTAAAAATTCATGCCTCTATTTCTGTTCATTTTCCCACTGAGCAGCTCCTTTTCTCACATCCTTTGGTCAAACAGTTCCTAAGAGGGGCAAGCAACTTAAGGCCACCTAGAAGGGCACAGACACCAGCTTGGGACCTTAACTGTATATTGAAAAAGCTCACCCTGCCCCTTTCGAACCAGCTTCTTTTGCAGAGCTAAAATTTCTCTCCTGGAAGACAGCATTCCTTCTGGCTATCACTTCAGCCAGAAGAGTCTCTGAGCTACAAGCACTCATGGCTGTGGAACCCTTCATCATCTTCCATGCAGACAGGGTATCCCTCAGAACTAGCCCATCCTTCATCCTTCAACCAATGCATTAATTTGCCCACCTTTTTTTCCTTATCCCCAGAACAAGGGGAAAGGATTCCTCACTATCTAGATGTGCACAGACAGCTCAGATTCTGTCTAGACATGACTAAATCCTTCAGAAAGTCTGATCAATTGCTGGTTAGCTTTGCTACAGGGGCAGAAGGCAAAGCAGTCTCCAAACAAACCATTGCCAAATGGGGAGCACACTGTGTCCATTTCTGCCACAGATGGCATGAAAAGCCTCCCCCCAAGGGGGTCAGGACACACTCCACCAGAGCAGCCTCCATCTCTGTAGCTTTCATCAGAGGAGTCCCCACCAGGGACATCCTGGAGGCTGCCACCTGGACAACTGTTTGCACTTTTACCAAGCATTGCCACCTGCCTCTCCCCCAAATCCAGGGCATGGTTTGCCTCTGCAGTCTTGCAGGGCATCCTAGCCAGCCCCTAGTTTTCTTGACTGCCTCTACCCTTTTCCTCAGCTTTGGGAATCGACCCAAATGTGATCACTGCAACAGTGAAACAGTAACATTTGTGTACACTTACCATAAATGTAGATGTTGGAATGAACTGTTGCAGTCCTGGTTTCCCTCCCCCCTTTCTTTTGTTTCTCCTTTTATTTCCATTCTAATTTGTCCTCCTTTCCTTACAAGGGACATATTGGTATTGTTTTCCACTGGTGGGGTTCTTCCACCAGAACCTGGCTTCCTACTTGGAGGCTCCTGACAGGTTAGGGCAAGAAAAACTTATGTAATGCTGTCAGCTACCTTACTAGTACTGATGACCTGGCGTCATTCCTCAAGCGACAGCAACCGATGTAGAAATACTAAATCTCTGGTATTCGGGCCGGCCGAGGGCTACCCTGGCAGGGATAACCCAAATGTGATGACTGCAACACGTCTGCATTTATCTTAAGTGTACAGAACTGTACTTTCCTTTGGGCCAACCCATCTTTTTTGTGTAAAGTAGCTTCTGAGTTTAATTTTGACCAGGTTGCTTAACATCCTGGCTTTCTTTTTGAATTTTTCAAACAAAGGGGAGTATATGCTCTATCTTTTGGTTGTTCATAGACTGCTTCATTATCTCTATAGAACCAAAGATTTTCCAGAAGCCTGACCAAACGGATTGGGCAAGTCTTTTTCAAAAGTTACATTGACAGAGTGGTTAATGAATTGTATCTTTGTCTATAGTAAGATGATCCTCTTTGCCTAAGCCTCCTAGAGCTCATTTCACAAGGTATGTGGCAGTAGCTTTTTGTGAAGTGTTCCCTTAGATGACTTTTGTACAGCTGCCACTTGGTCCAGTGTTCATACTTCTATTGCTAATAAATTTGATCCTGTTTTGTAGGAACAGAGCTGCTTTTGTTTTTGCAGTAGTCTGGAATATCTTTCCATGAGGACTGCCCAAGGTTCATCTAGCTAGGCACTCTGTTCCATCAGTTGAGGAATGGATGAAAATGACTATCTGATTTAAACAAAAAAAAAGTTGTGTATTTACCATAGTGTTGCATCTGTATTTATTTTAATTCTTCCTGAACTTCTCTCTCTCCTAACCCCCTTCCCCTAAAGGTTTCAGTTAAGGAACTGTTCCTTTTTTGAGTCTTGACTTCTGTTAAGATTTTTGCTGCCCGTAGAAGACGGTGCACAATCTTGATATGTGGTATGTTAGTCTGGCAGGGTATTATGGGTAAAGGGAGGAGCTCTAGGGTTTGTATCTGATGATCTGATAGAAGCAACAGAGTTGGATCTGAGAGGTATCAATTGTGGGAGAATAAAAGTGAACAACACATGTAACATGGTGAGAACATATTTATTTTTTTAATTTGGGAATCACAGGAAAAATTATTAAATTGCAGATGGTTTCTTGCTATATCTTTCAGTCCTTCTCTTAAGGACATCAAGACAGTAATTTTGCTAATGCAGTAGTTGTGCATACCAAATTACCTTGGAACTTCATTAAAATTAGGGAGAAATATAAACTGGAAATTGAAGGTCATGCTGTCTTAATAGTGTGACTTTTTACCTGCCCTTTGTGAAGTTAGTAAAAGGAGTTTTCCTACCTATTTGTTACTAGGTTGTCTTAACTCATATCACTTTAACTACCGTGTCAGGAGTGTTAAATGCTCCAGTTTTAAGGGATAGCTTCAGGCACGAAGACTGGTGTTTGCTGGCAGTGGTAACATTACATGCAGCTGATTGCATTTTTTCTCCCAAGCAATCTGTGTGGGGTATGTTACATAACCACAAGTTGAAACTGTTACTGTGGATGGGTTTTATTCCACATTTGGCAGTCGCATATTACAGATCATATGAAGTGGCTTTCTTTTAGGGGGTGGGGTAGGTTGTATAACAAGCAGCAAGATGAAGCGTCACCGTGGTCAGTTTTTCACTTGCCTTAAGTTGGACATCAGAGGTGTATGTAGAAAGTGGCTAGGTTTTTAGGATGGGGGCTTGTACATAAAAAATGCAGGGTAGTTTATATGGTTACTGCCAGAATTCTATGGCTCGTCGAGGAGGGCAGTGTATTTGCTGTGCTAGAAAACCTGGTGTATTGAAATTTCAGTTTTATTGTGGCCATTTTGTCTTTTGTTCTCTAGATGAGTAAGCAGAGCTGTACCAAGCCTTTTTTTTTTTTTTTTGGTGGTGGTGGCGGGGTAGTAAGTATATGAAAGCAAAAAGTATTTGTAGAATCCCTTTTGAACGATTACTGTTGTAGCTTACTTTGGAAGTGGAGCCAAGTCTCTGAGCAGTTTGGCCTTGAGTCTGGGACAACTTTGTAGACGGAGGTATGTACCCTCTCAGGTTGAGGGGATTCTACTAGGACAGTGTGGATTGGTTGCACCTGCCTCATGTGCAGGGACGGCCCTCTTCTCCTACCACCAAGCACTGGTGCATGCGAGAGATGCAGTTGTGCGGCCAGGCTGGAGGCTGGGCTGTCTTGGCCCAAAACTGGACCAGACGGTCAGGAGGAGAAGGGAACTGTTTGAGTCACACCACCAGTCTTGCATAGACCTGTGGAACCGGCACTGGCAAGGAACACACACAAGCACACGAAAACATACTCTGCTCTGGGTAAAAGTCTGCAGGAGCAACCAGGACCTCCAAGGCAGACACCCGGGCAACCACCATTCCTCAACGCATAACATGAAGCACGTGCTTCACAGGGCCAGTGTGCCGCGCAGTCGCGGCCCTTGAGGCAAGGTGACATGCCCAGCACACTGGAGATGGGTGACTCTGGTTGGGCACACTGACGTCCCACTCACTGGGCTGAACAAGGAGAAGGTTAATGGTAGCTGCCTGTCGGGTGCTGGGATCCGCCACATGGCAGGAGCGCCCGGGTCACTCTAGAACAGGTGCGGGTACGACTCTGTCGTTGTCCAGGTTGGTGTGAATGACCTGAGCAGTGCCTCCCTGGACTTGCATGGGTGGTGACATGGAAGAGTTCTCTGACATGGCCCAGGTTGGCGTGAACCTGACCTTGAGTAGCATCATGCCCTCGTCAGGAGTGGTACCACGGTATAAAGAAAAAAATTGATTTCAACAATTGGCTGAGCTTCTGCTGTCATTCAAAGGGGATCTAATGTCTGTCCGCCTGGGATGACATGCTAGACAGGCTTCCCTGCTTCGCTAGAGATGGCTTGCGCCAGTTTCCCTTGGGCTTTCGAATGCTGGCCAGGGCTCTTGCCACCCCTGTGGTGCCTTTTTTAGGCAGGGCACAAGAGACCCACCTCCGTAAATAGCACAAGTACCAAAAAAACTGGGGGTGGTGCTGCTCAATGCCGGAGGTCTAGACCTCAAGGTGCATGCAGTCGATGCACTCCTCGGTATGGAGAAGATCGATATATGTGCCATACCAGAGACCTGGTTTAACTCTCCAGAGAGCACCCCAGCACTACTAGGCTACAACTCATACCATACATTTCAGCCAAAAACCCTGACCGAAATAGAAAAGGTGGGAGCATATCCATATTCGTCAAGGATACCCACACTTCCAGGTTAGTGGCACAGCACTATGCTTCAGAGATCATCCACGTGCAATTAACAATGGGCAAAACTGCAATTCAAATTGTAGCTTGCTACAGATCACCCACCATGTCCCAGGACCCCCATTCCGCATTTCTGGAAACACTGGGAAACCTAAAGATCCTACCAAAAACCCTGATATTGGGTGATTTCAATTACCCAAACCTTAACTGGGAGTACAAACTCTCTTATTCAACATTTCCTAGAATTTATAAACTCAAAACGCACTGGATCAACTGGTCAACACCCCCACCCTAGGTGACAACCATATTGGACCTGGTGGTCATCAACATGGGCGACCAGTGTTCCACACTGGAGATCAACCCCTTGCTGGTTAGATCTGACCATAAACTAATCACTCTAGATATCCACATTCCGTCCACACCCTCGGTCAAAGAAACCAGAGTGAAAAACTTTTCAAAAGCTAACTTCACGTTCCTTAAGACTGAGGTGGAAAGTTTCAAAGCCCCCATGCTAAAGGATAATGCTGCACAATCCTTTACTAATCCACTCTATGGGCACCTACAAGAATGCATGGATCATGCTATCCCAAGCAAAACCAAGACTCCCTCCAAGAAAAGGAAACCAGTCTGGTTGACCCCTGCCATAAACAAGCTATACAATAGGAGGAGGAAACTAGTTCAGAAAAGAGTAAAATCCCAAGAAGGTAAGACATCCCTGATTAGTATCTGCAAGAAACTATGATCCGTCATAAAATCATCCAAGGCTAGCTTCAAAAGAAAAATTGCCAAGGACTCCAAAGATGACCACAAGGCAAGCTGCCATGCACTCCAAAGATAACCACTAGGCATTCTTTAGCTATGTCAAGAATCTAAGTGAGATTTCTCAGATCTCCTCGGAGTTGGTGCAGAATGGCACAAAATATACTGAACCAACAGATATCGCCAACATCCTGGTAGACAAGTTCAGTGCAAACTTCACCCAACCCCTCACCCACAAAAGGGCCCATAACCATACCAGAAGAATGTAGTGCCCCTGAAATCAGACACTCTCTGGTTAATACAGCCCTCTTCAAAGCCAAAAGCACAGCATCAGTGGGACCAGGCGGTGTCCCAGGCTGCATCCTACACTAGCTCAAAGATGAACTAACCCCTCACCTAAACACACTGTTCAGACTCTGCCTCTCCACAGGCTATGTGCCCATAGAGTGGCGCACAGCAACGGTTATTCTGCTCCACAAAGGTGGAGGCACAACAGACCCTGGGAACTATTGCCGTGTAAGCCTGACTAGCTTGGTCCGCAAGGCTATGTAGCGCATCATCATGGATCTCATTAACATTGGGAACCTCCAAACACTGGACCTTGCGCAGTCTGGCTTTACGGGCAGGTCATGCCTCCTGAACCTGGTGGACGACTATCAGACAGTTACCAAGACTATAGACGAGGGAAAGGTGCTCCACATAGCCTACCTAGACCTTGCAAAGGCCTTCGACACTATTCCCCATTCTGGTATTAGACAAGCTCACCAGCCTGAACATAAGCCACTGCGTCACGAGATGGGTTGCCAACTGGCTGACGGACAGAACCCACTTGGTAAGAGTTGCGGGAGCTAGGTCTGACTTTAAACCGGTTACAGGTGGCGTTTTTATAACTTTTAAGAAACCAACAGGCTATGCACCTGCCACAAAAGGGGTGGTGGACACGTTTGAAAAGATGTTTGAATGACATTTACAAATTATATGATAATAATAATAATGGGTCTAAATGCTTCTTTAACCAGAAAATAGATGAAAAGATAGCATTAGAAAGTTTGTGTCAAGATATGTCCATCTCAATTAGACCAGCTGACAAGGGTGGTCCAGTTGTGGTTATGGACTACTGTGCTTAGGAATTCAATGTTAATGATGCTAAGTGACAGTCTGATATATGAAAGCATTTTAAAATAAGTTGTTAATAGAAATGTTTTTTTCTATTTATAATGAATTATTTGAATGTATGTAATGTCGTAGCATCACAAAAGAATTTTGACTTTTTTGTTAAGGAACCAGTTATACCCCTTATACAAGGTCTCCCTAAGATACATAAAGATCCTGTCAACCCCCCCTCTTAGATCCATAGTGGCTGCAAGGGGTTGAGCTACGGAACCACACTCTTTTTATATCGAAGAACACCTGAAACAACTATTAGCTAAAAATCAGTATGTTTTGAGGGACACTAAACATTTTTTTGGAAGACCTTTATGCTCACATTAGGGGTAAAACACCTACTAGGGGGTGTATGATGGTCACCCTAGATGTACAAGCTCTATTTATGGCTATACCAAATGACTAGGGAATTGAACTACTTAAACAGTATTTGCTACAACACAGCACTTAATGAACATTCAATGATAGAATTACTGTGTTTTATGGTAGAGACCGTTCTTGAGAATAACAGTTTTGTATTTGAACAAACCTTGTGCTAATAGCTACGCCAACATAGTCATGGCCGCCTGGGAAGAGAATAATATCCTTTGGTATTTGGGCTCCAATCTATCTTTTTATCGACGTTTTGTGGATGATCTGTTCCTCCTCTGGGGAGGGGGATACTTCATCCTTCAACACTTTTTTGGAATTTATTAATAGCAGCACTGACTACCTGAGATTTACAGCTCCTAGTTCCACCAGTAATATTGATTTTCTAGATGTCAAGATTGATAGATTACCCACGGGGGCCTTTAAAACGAGTATCTATAGAAAAGAATGCTATAAGAACACATGTTGAAACAAGCATTATGCATCCACAATATATTTTTGGTAATGTGGTAAGGGGACAGGCCCTAAGAGTGTCAAGGCTGACTGTTAATATGATAAATTTGAACAAGAGCTGGAAAAGTTAGAACAGAGTTTGTGACAGAGAGGTTATTTGCAAGCTGAAGTGAAAACAGCATTATCTGCCACACGTAATATGAGAGACAATTCAGGAGCATGTTCAGTAGTTTTTTAGACCATAGTTCAT